>NC_136527.1:35149007-35414007 GCF_053919585.1 Euprymna scolopes
TGTGGCTAAGTGTACATAGATTAAAGACCAAAAGTGCAGTTGCTGTCACATAGCTTTCTACCGGTTGTGCAAAAACAAAATGGAATGAAGCTCTTCATCTTATCCTCGTTCATACTGTTTATGAAATATGTGATTCGGAAGGAGGGATTTGAAGAGACAAAACATGGAAGAGCATGTTAGCAATAATTATAATAAGTGATTGGTGAAGGTCAAAGTCGTATATATATATGTTTTGTTTCATGAATTCATTATCCCAGGCATTAATTATTTATTTCGAATCACACATTTTATTTTTGCATGAAGTATGACGAAGGTACAAAGAAGGTTGTTTGCAGCTGAATTTGACATTTCTAAGAGGTTAATTCTAAATATGGATTGACCTTCTGTCTAACTTACGCCATAGAAAGCATAGGAACAAATCAGAATTTCGTGGTATTATTTCAATGAAGTGTTTGTTTTGTCCTAGAAGGATCTGCTCGCAGGTAAAACCTCCGAATGTGTGATTTTTCTATTGCAGCATTTATTCAATTTTCCGAAAGATAGATTTCAATTATAAAATATGCAACTGTGTGATGCATGTGAATAAATGTAGATTATGAAATAGAATTAAATTGTTGTATGTTGTTTGTGCAAAAGGTTTTAACGACATATAAGCTATATATGATGAATCACATTCCACCACAAAATTAAGACCAATATGTTTCTTAAATATATTAATTTCTTTTTGTGTGTATGGATAAGCGTGCTATATTTGAGGATTTCAAAACAAACAACTTAGCATAGTACTTTTGTATATTTTGTAGTGGTGATTAATTCCTTTCATCATTTTTTAATGCAAGTTAGTTCTCACAAGAATTTATTAACTCAAAATATTCATAACTGTCGACGATTGTTTCAAACTAGAAAAACAACACTCTTAATCTTATATATTGAGAACATACGCCTGTAACAATTTTGTTTATTCGTAAGAATTTTGGTGAGGGTAACAGTCGTACAACTCATGATAACCTGTCGTTAACCAGAAATATGCTGCAGATGGCATGATTAAAAGTTTCCCTAAATAAACATATGAAAAATGTGTCACATGATATGGCAAAGAAGTATCTCATGTGTTTGAGGATAGAAAAGAGTTTCCAATCTGAATCTGGAAAGAATCTTGAAAGAAGAAACACATTTTTTAATGCCAAATTACGTGAATACATGGAAAAATAAAAAATGCAGAATAAAATATTTAATCAAAAGTTAAATTAATAAAAGAATCAATTCGAGCATTTTGTTTACTTTATTTCACGTTTTCGCTCCTCCACCAAAAGAAAGAATATATATTGCTGGTGATTTTTGGATGTGTAGGTTAACATGATTTAGACATGAGAAAAGTGTGTAAGTAGCTCAGTAGAAGTAAACCTCATACAAAGTATTTTCATCTAATAATAGAGTAGGGCGCCATTTTAAATTTTCTAATATATCGGTAAACACTATATTTTAAAAACGCTAGAAAATTATCCAGTTAAGTAGAAAAATAAGTTATCTTTCCTTTAGTAAAAGTTATTTGTTATATATTTGTTTTTGACAACTTTTCCGAATCTATGTATACAGTAATACAAACCCGATTTTTTTTTGTAAAACGAATAAATTGATTGGATTTTACGTAAATGAAAAAATAAAACAAAGCTTTAAAAATTGACGTTTAATTTTTTTATTGTAAAACGGATAAATTGATTACATGTGACGTCAATGAAATAAAATACCGCAGTTTTTTTTTCTGTAAAACGAATAAATTGATTACATGTGACGTCAATGAAATAAAATACCGCAATCTGAATCTGGAAAGAATATTCAAAGAAGAAACACATTTTTAATGCCAAATTACGTGAATACATGGAAAAAATAAAAAAAATATTTTATTCATGAATAGCTTTACATAATTTTATTCATGAATAGCTTTACATCATTTTATTCATGAATAGCTTTACATAATTTTATTCATGAATAGCTTTACATCATTTTATTCATGAATATCTTTACATCATTTTATTCATGAATATCTTGACATCATTTTGTTCATGAATAGCTTTATATCATTTTATTCATGAATAGGTTGATATCATTTTATTCATGAATAGCTTTATATCATTTTATTCATGAATAGGTTGATATCATTTTATTTATGAATAGCTTGACATCATTTTCTTCTATGAATAGCTTGACATCATTTTGTTCATGAATTGCTTGACATTATTTTATTCATGAATAGCTTGACATCATTTTCTTCATAAATACCTTGACATCATTTTCTTCTATGAATAGCTTGACATCATTTTCTTCATGAATAGTTTGACATCATTTTATTCATGAATAGCTTGGCATCATTTTCTTTATGAATAGCTTGACATCATTTTGTTCATGAATAGCTTGACATCATTTTATTCATGAATAGCTGGACATCATTTTATTCATGAATAGCTTGACATCATTTTATTCATGAATAGCTTGACATCATTTTATTCATGAATACCTTGACATCATTTTATTCATGTAAAGCTTGACATCATTTTGTTCATGAATAGTTTGACATAATTTTATTCATGAATAGCTTGACATCATTTTATTCATGAATAGCTTGACATCATTTTATTCATTAAAAGCTTGACATCATTTTGTTCATGAATAGTTTGACATAATTTTCTTCATGAATAGCTTGACATCATTTTATTCATGAATACCTTGACATCATTTTATTCATTAAAAGCTTGACATCATTTTATTCATGAATAGCTTGACATCATTTTGTTCATGAATAACTTGACATCATTTTCTTCATGAATAGCTTGACATCATTTTATTCATGAATAGCTTGACATCATTTTATTCATAAATACCTTGACATAATTTTATTCATGAATAGATTGACATCATTTTCTTCATAAATACCTTGACATAATTTTATTCATGAATACCTTGACATAATTTTATTCATGAATAGATTGACATCATTTTATTCATAAATACCTTGACATAATTTTATTCATGAATACCTTGACATAATTTTATTCATGAATAGCTTGACATCATTTTCTTCATAAATACCTTGACATAATTTTATTCATGAATAGCTTGACATCATTTTCTTCATAAATACCTTGACATAATTTTAATCATGAATAGCTTGACATCATTTTCTTCATAAATACCTTGACATAATTTTATTCATGAATAGCTGGACATCATTTTCTTCATAAATACCTTGACATCATTTTCTTCATGAATAGCTTGACATCATTTTATTCATGAATAGCTTGACATCATTTTGTTCATGAATAGCTTGACAATATTTTATTCATGAATAGCTTGACATCATTTTATTCTTGAATATCTTGGCATCATTTTCTTCATGAATAGATTGACATCATTTTATTCATTAATAGCTTGACATCATTTTATTCATGAATAGCTTGACATCATTTTGGTCATGAATAGCTTCACATCATTTTATTCATAAATATCTTGACATCATTTTCCTCATGAATAGTTTGACATCATTTTCTATTCGGTTTCGTTGGAACACATTACTAGATTAAAAGATTTGTTTGCATTACATCCAAACTGTTGCATGTCAGTATATCAAGGAAATCACAAAACATGAGGGTGAGGGTTCGAAATTCAGGGAAAAACTATCACATTGACGATTAACAGGTGCTATTTCATCTGAGCACATTCAAATGAACAGAACAGGCACAAAGATGCAACATCCCGGCAATGAATATGTATATACTTTTTATATGTATGCATATGTATATACTTTTTATATGTATGCATATGTATATATTTTTATATGTATGCATATGTATATATTTTTATATGTATGCATATGTATATATTTTTTATATGTATGCATATGTATATATTTTTATATGTATGCATATGTATATATTTTTTATGTGTATGCATATGTATATATTTTTTATATGTATGCATATGTATATATTTTTATTTGTATGCATATGTATATATTTTTATATGTATGCATATGTATATATTTTTATATGTATGCATATGTATATATTTTATATATATGCATATGTATATATTTTTTATACATATGCATATTTACATATATTTTATATGTATGCATATATATATATTTTTTATATGTATGCATATGTATATGTTTTTATATGTATGCATATGTATATATTTTTATATATATGTATTCATATGTATATATTTTTTATATGTATGCATATATATATATTTATATGTATGCATATGTATATATTTTTATATGTATGCATATGTACATATATATTTATATGTATGCATATGTATATATTTTTTATATGTCTGCTTATGTATATATTTTATATGTATGCATATGTATACATTTTTTATATGTATGCATATGTATATATTTTTATATGGATGCATATGTATATATTTTTATATGTATGCATATGTATATATTTTTATATGTATATATATATGTATGCAGATGTATATTTTTTTATATGTATGCATATGTATATATTTTTTATATGTATGCATATGTATATATTTTTATATGTATGCATATGTATATATTTTTATATGTATACATATGTATATATTTTTATATGTATGAATCCGTATATATTTTTATATGTATGAATATGTATATATTATTATATGTATGCGTATGTATATATTTTTATATGTTTGCATTTGTATATATTTTTATATGTATGCATATGTATATATTTTTTATATATATGCATATGTATATATTTTTTATATGTATGCATATGTATATAGGTTTATATGTATGCATATGTATATATTTTTATATGTATGCATATGTATATATTTTTATATGTATATATATATATATATATGTATGCATATGTATATTTTTTTATATGTATGCATATGTATATATTTTTATATGTATGCATATGTATATATTTTTATATGTATACATATGTATATATTTTTATATGTATGAATCTGTATATATTTTTATATGTATGAATATGTATATATTATTATATGTATGCGTATGTATATATTTTTATATGTTTGCATTTGTATA
The DNA here is from genome assembly GCF_053919585.1 of Euprymna scolopes. Taxonomy (NCBI): domain Eukaryota; kingdom Metazoa; phylum Mollusca; class Cephalopoda; order Sepiida; family Sepiolidae; genus Euprymna; species Euprymna scolopes. Next base: position 35,154,073 of record NC_136527.1, read on the forward strand.
TGTTTTACATGTATACATATGTATATATTTTTTATATATATGCATATGTATATATTTTTTATATGTATGCATATGTATATATTTTTATATGCATTCATATATATATATTTTTATATGTATGCATATATATTTTCATATGTATGCATATGTATACATACATTTTTATATGTATTCATATGTATATATTTATATATGTATGCATATGTATATATTTTTTATATGTATGCATATGTATATATTTTTATATGTATGCATATGTATATATTTTTGATATGTATGCATATGTATATATTTTTATATGTATGCATATGTATATATTTTTTATATGTATGCATATGTATATATTTTTTGTATGTATGCATATGTATATATTTTTGATATGTATGCATATGTATATTTTTATATGTATGCATATGCATATATTTTTATATGTATGCATATGCATATATTTTTATATGTATGCATATAGATATATTTTTATATGTATGCATGTGTATATATTTTTTATATGCATTCAGATGTATATATTTTTTATATGTATGCATATGTATAGATTTTTTATATGTACGAATATGTATATATTTTTTATATGTATGCATATGTATATATTTTTATATGTATGCATATGTATATATTTTTTATATGCATTCATATGTATATATTGTTTATATGTATGCATATGTATATATTTTTTATATGTACGAATATGTATATGTTTTTTATATGTATGCATATGTATATATTTTTATCTGTATGCATATGTATAAATTTTTATATGTATGCATATGTATATATTTTTATACATATGCATATTTATATATTTTTATATGTATTAATATGTATATCTTTTTTATATGTATGCATATGTATATATATTTATATGTATGCATATGTATATATTTTTATATGTATGCATATGTATATATTTTTATATGTATATATATTTTTAGATGCATGCATGTGTATATATTTTTTATTTGTATGCATATGTATATATGTTTATATGTATGCATATGTATATATGTTTATATGTATGCATATGTATATATTTTTATATGTATGCATATGTATATATTTTTATATGTATTCATATGTATATTTGTTTATATGTATGCATATATATATATATTTATATGTATGCATATGTATATATTTTTATATATATGCATATGTATATATTTTTATATGTATGCATATGTATATTTTTTATATGTATGCATATGTATATATTTTTTATATGTATGCATATGTATATATTTTTATATGTATGAATCTGTATATATTATTATATGTATGCATATGTATATATTATTATATGTATGCATATGTATATATTATTATATGTATGCATATGTATATATTTTTATATGTTTGCATATGTATATATGTTTTATATGTATGAATCTGTATATATTATTATATGTATTCATATGTATATATTTTTTATATGTATGCATATGTATATATTTTTATATGTATGCGTATGTATATATTTTTTTATATATATGCATATGTATATATTTTTATATGTATGCATATGTATATATTTTTATATGTATGAATCTGTATATATATTTTATATGTATGGATATGTATATATTATTATACGTATGCGTATGTATATATTTTTATATGTTTGCATTTGTATATATTTTTATATGTATGCATATGTATATATTTTTTATATATATGCATATGTATATATTTTGTATATGTATGCATATATATATTTTCATATGTATGCATATGTATATATTTTTATATGTATTCATATGTATATATTTATATATGTATGCATATATATTTTTATATGTATGCATATGTATACATTTTTATACATATGCATATTTATATATTTTTATATCTATTAATATGTATATATTTTTATATGTATGCATATGTATATATTTTTATATGTATGCATATGTATATATTTTTATATTTTTATATGTATATATATTTTTAGATGCATGCATGTGTATATATTTTTTATATGTATGCATATGTATATATGTTTATATGTAGGCATATGTATATATTGTTATATGTATGCATTGTTATATGTATGCATATGTATATTTTTTTATATGTATGCATATGTTTACATTTTTTATATGTATGCATATGTATATATTTTTCATATGTAGGCATATGTATATATTTTTATATGTATGCATATGTATACATTTTTTATATGTATGCATATGTATATATTTTTATATGTATTCATATGTATATATTTTTTATATGTATGCATATGTATATTTTTTATATGTATGCATATGTATATATTTTTTATATGTATGCATATGTATATATTTTTATATGTATGCATATGTATATATTTTTATATGTGTGAATCTGTATATATTATTATATGTATGCATATGTATATATTATTATATGTATGCATATGTATATATTATTATATGTATGCATATGTATATATTTTTATATGTTTGCATATGTATATATGTTTTATATGTATGCATATGTATATATGTTTTATATGTATGCATATGTATATATTTTATATGTATTCATATGTATATATTTTTTATATGTATGCATATGTATATATTTTTATATGTATGCATGTGTACATATTTTTATATGTATTCATATGTATATATTTTTTATATGTATGCATACGTATATATTTTCATGTTTGTTTTCATTTTACAAAACATTGAAAACTTTCTGTAGCAGTGTAAAAGAATAGATAATGTTGAGTCTTATCGTTTTCATCTTGCCTTAGATAATGTTGTATGTGTTTTCTTTGCATCTTATCGTTTTCATCTTGCCTTAGATAATGTTGTATGTTTTTTCTTTGCATCTTATCGTTTTCATGTTGCTTTAGATAATGTGTTATGGATGTTTTTTCTTTGCATCTTATCGTTTTCATCTTGCCTTAGATAATGTTGTATTTGTTTTCTTTGCATCTTATCGTTTTCATCTTGCCTTAGATAATGTTGTATGGATGTTTTTTCTTTGCATCTTATCGTTTTCATCTTGCCTTAGATAATGTTGTATGTTTTTTCTTTGCATCTTATCGTTTTCATGTTGCTTTAGATAATGTGTTATGGATGTTTTTTCTTTGCATCTTATCGTTTTCATCTTGCCTTAGATAATGTTGTATGTTTTTTTTTGCATCTTATCGTTTTCATGTTGCTTTAGATAATGTGTTATGGATGTTTTTTCTTTGCATCTTATCGTTTTCATCTTGCCTTAGATAATGTTGTATGTTTTTTTTTGCATCTTATCGTTTTCATGTTGCTTTAGATAATGTGTTATGGATGTTTTTTCTTTGCATCTTATCGTTTTCATCTTGCCTTAGATAATGTTGTATGTTTTTTTTTTGCATCTTATCGTTTTCATGTTGCTTTAGATAATGTGTTATGGATGTTTTTTCTTTGCATCTTATCGTTTTCATCTTGCCTTAGATAATGTTGTATGTTTTTTCTTTGCATCTTATCGTTTTCATGTTGCTTTAGATAATGTGTTATGGATGTTTTTTCTTTGCATCTTATCGTTTTCATCTTGCCTTAGATAATGTTGTATGTTTTTTTTTGCATCTTATCGTTTTCATGTTGCTTTAGATAATGTGTTATGGATGTTTTTTCTTTGCATCTTATCGTTTTCATCTTGCCTTAGATAATGTTGTATGTTTTTTCTTTGCATCTTATCGTTTTCATGTTGCTTTAGATAATGAGTTATGGATGTTTTTTCTTTGCATCTTATCGTTTTCATCTTGCCTTAGATAATGTTGTATGTTTTTTTTTGCATCTTATCGTTTTCATCTTGCCTTAGATAATGTTGTATGGATGTTTTTTCTTTGCATCTTATCGTTTTCATCTTGCCTTAGATAATGTTGTATGTTTTTTCTTTGCATCTTATCGTTTTCATGTTGCTTTAGATAATGTGTTATGGATGTTTTTTCTTTGCATCTTATCGTTTTCATCTTGCCTTAGATAATGTTGTATGTTTTTTTTTGCATCTTATCGTTTTCATGTTGCTTTAGATAATGTGTTATGGATGTTTTTTCTTTGCATCTTATCGTTTTCATCTTGCCTTAGATAATGTTGTATGTTTTTTCTTTGCATCTTATCGTTTTCATGTTGCTTTAGATAATGTGTTATGGATGTTTTTTCTTTGCATCTTATCGTTTTCATCTTGCCTTAGATAATGTTGTATGTTTTTTCTTTGCATCTTATCGTTTTCATGTTGCTTTAGATAATGTGTTATGGATGTTTTTTCTTTGCATCTTATCGTTTTAATCTTGCCTTAGATAATGTTGTATGTTTTTTTTTGCATCTTATCGTTTTCATGTTGCTTTAGATAATGTGTTATGGATGTTTTTTCTTTGCATCTTATCGTTTTCATCTTGCCTTAGATAATGTTGTATGTTTTTTCTTTGCATCTTATCGTTTTCATGTTGCTTTAGATAATGAGTTATGGATGTTTTTTCTTTGCATCTTATCGTTTTCATCTTGCCTTAGATAATGTTGTATGTTTTTTCTTTGCATCTTATCGTTTTCATGTTGCTTTAGATAATGTGTTATGGATGTTTTTTCTTTGCATATTATCGTTTTCATCTTGCCTTAGATAATGTTGTATGTTTTTTCTTTGCATCTTATCGTTTTCATGTTGCTTAAGATAATGTGTTATGGATGTTTTTTCTTTGCATATTATCGTTTTCATCTTGCCTTAGATAATGTTGTATGTTTTTTCTTTGCATCTTATCGTTTTCATCTTGCCTTAGATAATGTTGTATGGATGTTTTTTCTTTGCATCTTATCGTTTTCATCTTGCCTTAGATAATGTGTTATGGATGTTTTTTCTTTGCATCTTATCGTTTTCATCTTGCCTTAGATAATGTTGTATTTTTTTTCTTTGCATCTTATCGTATTCATCTTGACTTACATAATGTTGTATGAATGTTTTTTCTTTGCATCTTATCGTTTTCATCTTGCCTTAGATAATGTTGTATGGATGTTTTTTCTTTGCATCTTATCGTTTTCATCTTGCCTTAGATAATGTGTTATGGATGTTTTTTCTTTGCATCTTATCGTTTTCATCTTGCCTTAGATAATGTTGTATGGATGTTTGTTCTTTGCATCTTATCGTTTTCATCTTGCCTTAGATAATGTTGTATGGATGTTTGTTCTTTGCATCTTATCGTTTTCATCTTGCCTTAGATAATGTTGTATTTTTTTTCTTTGCATCTTATCGTATTCATCTTGACTTACATAATGTTGTATGAATGTTTTTTCTTTGCATCTTATCGTTTTCATCTTGCCTTAGATAATGTTGTATGGATGTTTTTTCTTTGCATCTTATCGTTTTCATCTTGCCTTAGATAATGTGTTATGGATGTTTTTTCTTTGCATCTTATCGTTTTCATCTTGCCTTAGATAATGTTGTATGGATGTTTGTTCTTTGCATCTTATCGTTTTCATCTTGCCTTAGATAATGTTGTATTTTTTTTCTTTGCATCTTATCGTATTCATCTTGACTTACATAATGTTGTATGAATGTTTTTTCTTTGCATCTTATCGTTTTCATCTTGCCTTAGATAATGTTTTATGGATGTTTTTTCTTTGCATCTTATCGTTTTAGTTGCTGTCAGTTTAAGGGAGTGCGGACAGTACAACTCAGGCTATGGCAACATAATCGTAAGGAATTGACAATTTTCATATGCATCGAAATATAAATTGAATGAGATTAAAAAAATAATTAGAAATATAAATTGAATAAGATTATAAAAATAATTATAAATATAAATTGAATAAGATTATAAAATAATTAGAAATATAAATTGAATAAGATTATAAAAATAATTAGAAATATTAATTGAATAAGATTATAAAAATAATTAGAAATATAAATTGAATAAGATTATAAAAAAAATTACAAATATAAATTCAATAAGATTATAAAATAATTAGAAATATAAATTGAATAAGATTATAAAAATAATTAGAAATATAAATTGAATAAGATTATAAAATTATTAGAAATATAAATTGAATAAGATTATAAAAATAATTAGAAATATAAATTGAATAAGGTTATAAAAATAATTAGAAATATAAATTGAATAAGATTATAAAAATAATTAGAAATATAAATTGAATAAGATTATAAAAATAATTAGAAATATAAATTCAATAAGATACTAAAAATTATTAGAAATATAAATTGAATAAGATTATAAAAATAATTAGAAATATAAATTGAATAAGATTATAAAAATAATTAGAAATATAAATTGAATAAGATTATAAAATAATTAGAAATATAAATTGAATAAGATTATAAAAATAATTAAAAATATAAATTGAATAAGATTATAAAATTATTAGAAATATAAATTGAATAAGATTATAAAAATAATTAGAAATATAAATTGAATAAGATTATAAAAATAATTATAAATATAAATTGGATAAGATTATAAAAATAATTATAAATATGAATTGAATAAGATTATAACAATAATTATAAATATAAATTGAATAAGTTTATTAAAATAATTATAAATATAAAATGAACAAGATTATAAAATAATTATAAATATAAATTGAATAAGATTATAAAATAATAAGAAATATAAATTGAATAAGATTATAAATATAATTATAAATATAAATTGAATAAGATTATAAAAATAATTAGAAATATAAATTGAATAAGTTTATAAAATAATTAGAAATATAAATTGAATAAGTTTATAAAAAAATTATAAATATAAATTGAATAAGTTTATAAAAATAATTATAAATATAAATTGAATAAGATTATAAAATAATTATAAATATAAATTCAATAAGATTATAAAAACAATTATAAATATAAATTGAATAAGATTATAAAATAATTAGAAATATAAATTGAATAAGATTATAAAAATAATTATAAATATAAATTGAATAAGTTTATAAAAATAATTAGAAATATAAATTGAATAAGATTATAAAAATAATTAGAAATATAAATTGAATAAGTTTATAAAATAATTATAAATATAAATTGAATAAGGTTATAAAATAATTAGAAATATAAATTGAATAAGATTATAAAATAATTAGAAATATAAATTGAATAAGATTATAAAAATAATTAGAAATATAAATTCAATAAGATTATAAAATAATTAGAAATATAAATTGAATAAGATTATAAAAATAATTAGAAATAGAAATTGAATAAGATTATAAAAATAATTAGAAATATAAATTGAATAAGGTTATAAAAATAATTATAAATATAAATTGGATAAGATTATAAAAATAATTATAAATATGAATTGAATAAGATTATAAAAATAATTATAAATATAAATTGAATAAGTTTATAAAAATAATTATAAATATAAAATGAATAAGATTATAAAATAATTATAAATATAAATTGAATAAGATTATAAAATAATTATAAATATAAATTGAATAAGATTATAAAAATAATTATAAATATAAATTGAATAAGATTATAAAAATAATTAGAAATATAAATTGAATAAGATTATAAAAATAATTAGAAATACAAATTGAATAAGATTATAAAATAATTAGAAATATAAATTGAATAAGATTATAAAAATAATTAAAAATATAAATTGAATAAGATTATAAAATTATTAGAAATATAAATTGAATAAGATTATAAAAATAATTAGAAATATAAATTGAATAAGATTATAAAAATAATTATAAATATAAATTGGATAAGATTATAAAAATAATTATAAATATTAATTGAATAAGATTATAACAATAATTATAAATATAAATTGAATAAGATTATAAAAATAATTATAAATATAAAATGAACAAGATTATAAAATAATTATAAATATAAATTGAATAAGATTATAAAATAATTAGAAATATAAATTGAATAAGATTATAAATATAATTATAAATATAAATTGAATAAGATTATAAAAATAATTAGAAATATAAATTGAATAAGTTTATAAAAAAATTATAAATATAAATTGAATAAGTTTATAAAAATAATTATAAATATAAATTGAATAAGATTATAAAATAATTATAAATATAAATTCAATAAGATTATAAAAACAATTATAAATATAAATTGAATAAGATAATAAAATAATTAGAAATATAAATTGAATAAGATTATAAAAATAATTATAAATATAAATTGAATAAGTTTATAAAAATAATTAGAAATATAAATTGAATAAGATTATAAAAATAATTAGAAATATAAATTGAATAAGTTTATAAAATAATTATAAATATAAATTGAATAAGGTTATAAAATAATTAGAAATATAAATTGAATAAGATTATAAAATAATTAGAAATATAAATTGAATAAGATTATAAAAATAATTAGAAATATAAATTCAATAAGATCATAAAATAATTAGAAATATAAATTGAATAAGATTATAAAAATAATTAGAAATATAAATTGAATAAGGTTGTAAAAATAATTATAAATATAAATTGAATAAGATTATAAAAATAATTAGAAATATAAATTGAATAAGATTATAAAAATAATTAGAAATATAAATTCAAAAAGATTATAAAAATTATTAGAAATATAAATTGAATAAGATTATAAAAATAATTAGAAATATAAATTGAATAAGGTTATAAAAATAATTAGAAATATAAATTGAATAAGATTATAAAAATAATTAGAAATATAAATTGAATAAGATTATAAAAATAATTAGAAATATAAATTCAATAAGATTATAAAAATTATTAGAAATATAAATTGAATAAGATTATAAAAATAATTAGAAATATAAATTGAATAAGATTATAAAAATAATTAGAAATATAAATTGAATAAGATTATAAAATAATTAGAAATATAAATTGAATAAGATTATAAAAATAATTAAAAATATAAATTGAATAAGATTATAAAATTATTAGAAATATAAATTGAATAAGATTATAAAAATAATTAGAAATATAAATTGAATAAGATTATAAAAATAATTATAAATATAAATTGGATAAGATTATAAAAATAATTATAAATATGAATTGAATAAGATTATAACAATAATTATAAATATAAATTGAATAAGTTTATAAAAATAATTATAAATATAAAATGAACAAGATTATAAAATAATTATAAATATAAATTGAATAAGATTATAAAATAATTAGAAATATAAATTGAATAAGATTATAAATATAATTATAAATATAAATTGAATAAGATTATAAAAATAATTAGAAATATAAATTGAATAAGTTTATAAAATAATTAGAAATATAAATTGAATAAGTTTATAAAAAAATTATAAATATAAATTGAATAAGTTTATAAAAATAATTATAAATATAAATTGAATAAGATTATAAAATAATTATAAATATAAATTCAATAAGATTATAAAAACAATTATAAATATAAATTGAATAAGATAATAAAATAATTAGAAATATAAATTGAATAAGATTATAAAAATAATTATAAATATAAATTGAATAAGTTTATAAAAATAATTAGAAATATAAATTGAATAAGATTATAAAAATAATTAGAAATATAAATTGAATAAGTTTATAAAATAATTATAAATATAAATTGAATAAGGTTATAAAATAATTAGAAATATAAATTGAATAAGATTATAAAATAATTAGAAATATAAATTGAATAAGATTATAAAAATAATTAGAAATATAAATTCAATAAGATTATAAAATAATTAGAAATATAAATTGAATAAGATTATAAAAATAATTAGAAATATAAATTGAATAAGATTATAAAAATAATTAGAAATATAAATTGAATAAGGTTATAAAAATAATTATAAATATAAATTGGATAAGATTATAAAAATAATTATAAATATGAATTGAATAAGATTATAAAAATAATTATATATATATAAATTGAATAAGTTTATAAAAATAATTATAAATATAAAATGAATAAGATTATAAAATAATTATAAATATAAATTGAATAAGATTATAAAATAATTATAAATATAAATTGAATAAGATTATAAAAATAATTAGAAATATAAATTGAATAAGATTATAAAAATAATTAGAAATATAAATTGAATAAGTTTAAAAAATCATTAGAAATATAAATTGAAAAAGATTATAAAATAATTAGAAATATAAATTGAATAAGTTTATGAAAATAATTATAAATATAAATTGAACAAGATTATAAAATAATTATAAATATATATTGAATAAGGTTATAAAAACAATTATAAATATAAATTGAATAAGATAATAAAAATAATTAGAAATATTAATTGAATAAGATTATAAACTTATTAGAAATATAAATTGAATAAGATTATAAAAATAATTAGAAATATAAATTGAATAAGGTTATAAAAATAATTAGAAATATAAATTGAATAAGATTATAAAAATAATTAGAAATATAAATTGAATAAGATTATAAAAATAATTAGAAATATAAATTCAATAAGATTATAAAAATTATTAGAAATATAAATTCAATAAGATTATAAAAATAATTAGAAATATAAATTCAATAAGGTTATAAAAATAATTAGAAATATAAATTGAATAAGATTATAAAAATAATTAGAAATATAAATTGAATAAGATTATAAAAATAATTAAAAATATAAATTGAATAAGATTATAAAATTATTAGAAATATAAATTGAATAAGATTATAAAAATAATTAAAAATATAAATTGAATAAGATTATAAAAATAATTATAAATATAAATTGGATAAGATTATAAAAATAATTATAAATATGAATTGAATAAGATTATAACAATAATTATAAATATAAATTGAATAAGTTTATAAAAATAATTATAAATATAAAATGAACAAGATTATAAAATAATTATAAACATAAATTGAATAAGATTATAAAATAATTAGAAATATAAATTGAATAAGATTATAAATATAATTATAAATATAAATTGAATAAGATTATAAAAATAATTAGAAATATAAATTGAATAAGTTTATAAAATAATTAGAAATATAAATTGAATAAGTTTATAAAAAAATTATAAATATAAATTGAATAAGTTTATAAAAATAATTATAAATATAAATTGAATAAGATTATAAAATAATTATAAATATAAATTCAATAAGATTATAAAAACAATTATAAATATAAATTGAATAAGATAATAAAATAATTAGAAATATAAATTGAATAAGATTATAAAAATAATTATAAATATAAATTGAATAAGTTTATAAAAATAATTAGAAATATAAATTGAATAAGATTATAAAAATAATTAGAAATATAAATTGAATAAGTTTATAAAATAATTATAAATATAAATTGAATAAGGTTATAAAATAATTAGAAATATAAATTGAATAAGATTATAAAATAATTAGAAATATAAATTGAATAAGATTATAAAAATAATTAGAAATATAAATTCAATAAGATTATAAAATAATTAGAAATATAAATTGAATAAGATTATAAAAATAATTAGAAATATAAATTGAATAAGATTATAAAAAAAATTAGAAATATAAATTGAATAAGGTTATAAAAATAATTATAAATATAAATTGGATAAGATTATAAAAATAATTATAAATATGAATTGAATAAGATTATAAAAATAATTATAAATATAAATTGAATAAGTTTATAAAAATAATTATAAATATAAAAGGAATAAGATTAGAAAAAAATTATAAATATAAATTGAATAAGATTATAAAATAATTATAAATATAAATTGAATAAGATTATAAAAATAATTATAAATATAAATTGAATAAGATTATAAAAATAATTAGAAATATAAATTGAATAAGTTTATAAAATAATTAGAAATATAAATTGAAAAAGATTATAAAATAATTAGAAATATAAATTGAATAAGTTTATGAAAATAATTATAAATATAAATTGAATAAGATTATAAAATAATTATAAATATATATTGAATAAGGTTATAAAAACAATTATAAATATAAATTGAATAAGATAATAAAAATAATTAGAAATATTAATTGAATAAGATTATAAAATTATTAGAAATATAAATTGAATAAGATTATAAAAATAATTAGAAATATAAATTGAATAAGGGTATAAAAATAATTAGAAATATAAATTGGATAAGATTATACAAATAATTATAAATATGAATTGAATAAGATTATAAAAATAATTATAAATATAAATCGAATAAGTTTATAAAAATAATTATAAATATAAAAGAATAAGATTATAAAATAATTAGAAATATAAATTGAATAAGATTATAAAATAATTAGAAATATAAATTGAATAAGATTATAAAAATAATTATAAATATAAATTGAATAAGTTTATAAAAATAATTAGAAATATGAATTGAATAAGTTTATAAAATAATTAGAAATATAAATTGAAAAAGATTATAAAATAATTAGAAATATAAATTGAATAAGTTTATAAAAATAATTATAAATATAAATTGAATAAGATTATAAAATAATTATAATTATAAATGTAATAAGGTTATAAAAACAGTTATAAATATAAATTGAATAAGATTATAAAAATAATTAGAAATATACATTGAATAGGTTTATAAAAATAATTAGAAATATAACTTGAATAAGGTTATAAAAATAATTATAAATATAAATTGAATAAGATTATAAAAATAATTAGAAATATAAATTGAATAAGTTTATAAAATAATTAGAAATATAAATTGAATAAGTTTATAAAATAATTATAAATATAAATTGAATAAGTTTATAAAAATAATTATAAATATAAATTGAATAAGATTATAAAATAATTATAAATATAAATTCAATAAGATTATAAAAACAATTATAAATATAAATTGAATAAGATTATAAAATAATTAGAAATATAAATTCAATAAGATTATAAAAATAATTATAAATATAAATTGAATAAGTTTATAAAAATAATTAGAAATATAAATTGAATAAGATTATAAAAATAATTAGAAATATAAATTGAATAAGTTTATAAAATAATTATAAATATAAATTGAATAAGGTTATAAAATAATTAGAAATATAAATTGAATAAGATTATAAAATAATTAGAAATATAAATTGAATAAGATTATAAAAATAATTAGAAATATAAATTCAATAAGATTATAAAATAATTAGAAATATAAATTGAATAAGATTATAAAAATAATTAGAAATATAAATTGAATAAGATTATAAAAATAATTAGAAATATAAATTGGATAAGATTATAAAAATAATTATAAATATGAATTGAATAAGATTATAACAATAATTATAAATATAAATTGAATAAGTTTATAAAAATAATTATAAATATAAAATGAACAAGATTATAAAATAATTATAAATATAAATTGAATAAGATTATAAAATAATTATAAATATAAATTGAATAAGATTATAAAAATAATTATAAATATAAATTGAATAAGTTTATAAAAATAATTAGAAATATGAATTGAATAAGTTTATAAAATAATTAGAAATATAAATTGAAAAAGATTATAAAATAATTAGAAATATAAATTGAATAAGTTTATAAAAATAATTATAAATATAAATTGAATAAGATTATAAAATAATTATAATTATAAATGTAATAAGGTTATAAAAACAGTTATAAATATAAATTGAATAAGATTATAAAAATAATTAGAAATATACATTGAATAGGTTTATAAAAATAATTAGAAATACAACTTGAATAAGGTTATAAAAATAATTATAAATATAAATTGAATAAGATTATAAAAATAATTAGAAATATAAATTGAATAAGTTTATAAAATAATTAGAAATATAAATTGAATAAGTTTATAAAATAATTATAAATATAAATTGAATAAGTTTATAAAAATAATTATAAATATAAATTGAATAAGATTATAAAATAATTATAAATATAAATTCAATAAGATTATAAAAACAATTATAAATATAAATTGAATAAGATTATTAAATAATTAGAAATATAAATTCAATAAGATTATAAAAATAATTATAAATATAAATTGAATAAGTCTATAAAAATAATTAGAAATATAAATTGAATAAGATTATAAAAATAATTAGAAATATAAATTGAATAAGTTTATATAATAATTATAAATATAAATTGAATAAGGTTATAAAATAATTAGAAATATAAATTGAATAAGATTATAAAATAATTAGAAATATAAATTGAATAAGATTATAAAAATAATTAGAAATATAAATTCAATAAGATTATAAAATAATTAGAAATATAAATTGAATAAGATTATAAAAATAATTAGAAATATAAATTGAATAAGATTATAAAAATAATTAGAAATATAAATTGGATAAGATTATAAAAATAATTAGAAATATGAATTGAATAAGTTTATAAAATAATTAGAAATATAAATTGAAAAAGATTATAAAATAATTAGAAATATAAATTGAATAAGTTTATAAAAATAATTATAAATATAAATTGAATTAGATTATAAAATAATTATAATTATAAATGTAATAAGGTTATAAAAACAGTTATAAATATAAATTGAATAAGATTATAAAAATAATTAGAAATATACATTGAATAGGTTTATAAAAATAATTAGAAATATAACTTGAATAAGGTTATAAAAATAATTATAAATATAAATTGAATAAGATTATAAAAATAATTAGAAATATAAATTGAATAAGTTTATAAAATAATTAGAAATATAAATTGAATAAGTTTATAAAATAATTATAAATATAAATTGAATAAGTTTATAAAAATAATTATAAATATAAATTGAATAAGATTATAAAATAATTATAAATATAAATTCAATAAGATTATAAAAACAATTATAAATATAAATTGAATAAGATTATAAAATAATTAGAAATATAAATTCAATAAGATTATAAAAATAATTATAAATATAAATTGAATAAGTTTATAAAAATAATTAGAAATATAAATTGAATAAGATTATAAAAATAATTAGAAATATAAATTTAATAAGTTTATAAAATAATTATAAATATAAATTGAATAAGGTTATAAAATAATTAGAAATATAAATTGAATAAGATTATAAAATAATTAGAAATATAAATTGAATAAGATTATAAAAATAATTAGAAATATAAATTCAATAAGATTATAAAATAATTAGAAATATAAATTGAATAAGATTATAAAAATAATTAGAAATATAAATTGAATAAGATTATAAAAATAATTAGAAATATAAATTGGATAAGATTATAAAAATAATTATAAATATGAATTGAATAAGATTATAACAATAATTATAAATATAAATTGAATAAGTTTATAAAAATAATTATAAATATAAAATGAACAAGATTATAAAATAATTATAAATATAAATTGAATAAGATTATAAAATAATTAGAAATATAAATTGAATAAGATTATAAATATAATTATAAATATAAATTGAATAAGATTATAAAAATAATTAGAAATATAAATTGAATAAGTTTATAAAATAATTAGAAATATAAATTGAATAAGTTTATAAAAAAATTATAAATATAAATTGAATAAGTTTATAAAAATAATTATAAATATAAATTGAATAAGATTATAAAATAATTATAAATATAAATTCAATAAGATTATAAAAACAATTATAAATATAAATTGAATAAGATAATAAAATAATTAGAAATATAAATTGAATAAGATTATAAAAATAATTATAAATATAAATTGAATAAGTTTATAAAAATAATTAGAAATATAAATTGAATAAGATTATAAAATAATTAGAAATATAAATTGAATAAGTTTATAAAATAATTATAAATATAAATTGAATAAGGTTATAAAATAATTAGAAATATAAATTGAATAAGATTATAAAATAATTAGAAATATAAATTGAATAAGATTATAAAAATAATTAGAAATATAAATTCAATAAGATTATAAAATAATTAGAAATATAAATTGAATAAGATTATAAAAATAATTAGAAATATAAATTGAATAAGATTATAAAAATAATTAGAAATATAAATTGAATAAGTTTATAAAATAATTAGAAATATAAATTGAAAAAGATTATAAAATAATTAGAAATATAAATTGAATATTTTATGAAAATAATTATAAATATAAATTGAATAAGATTATAAAATAATTATAAATATATATTGAATAAGGTTATAAAAACAATTATAAATATAAATTGAATAAGATAATAAAATAATTAGAAATATTAATTGAATAAGATTATAAAATTATTAGAAATATAAATTGAATAAGATTATAAAAATAATTAGAAATATAAATTGAATAAGGGTATAAAAATAATTAGAAATATAAATTGGATAAGATTATACAAATAATTATAAATATGAATTGAATAAGATTATAAAAATAATTATAAATATAAATTGAATAAGTTTATAAAAATAATTATAAATATAAAAGAATAAGATTATAAAATAATTAGAAATATAAATTGAATAAGATTATAAAATAATTAGAAATATAAATTGAATAAGATTATAAAAATAATTATAAATATAAATTGAATAAGTTTATAAAAATAATTAGAAATATAAATTGAATAAGTTTATAAAATAATTAGAAATATAAATTGAAAAAGATTATAAAATAATTAGAAATATAAATTGAATAAGTTTATAAAAATAATTATAAATATAAATTGAATAAGATTATAAAATAATTATAATTATAAATGTAATAAGGTTATAAAAACAGTTATAAATATAAATTGAATAAGATTATAAAAATAATTAGAAATATACATTGAATAGGTTAATAAAAATAATTAGAAATATAACTTGAATAAGGTTATAAAAATAATTATAAATATAAATTGAATAAGATTATAAAAATAATTAGAAATATAAATTGAATAAGTTTATAAAATAATTAGAAATATAAATTGAATAAGTTTATAAAATAATTATAAATATAAATTGAATAAGTTTATAAAATAATTATAAATATAAATTGAATAAGTTTATAAAAATAATTATAAATATAAATTGAATAAGATTATAAAATAATTATAAATATAAATTCAATAAGATTATAAAAACAATTATAAATATAAATTGAATAAGATTATAAAATAATTAGAAATATAAATTCAATAAGATTATAAAAATAATTATAAATATAAATTGAATAAGTTTATAAAAATAATTAGAAATATAAATTGAATAAGATTATAAAAATAATTAGAAATATAAATTGAATAAGTTTATAAAATAATTATAAATATAAATTGAATAAGGTTATAAAATAATTAGAAATATAAATTGAATAAGATTATAAAATAATTAGAAATATAAATTGAATAAGATTATAAAAATAATTAGAAATATAAATTCAATAAGATTATAAAATAATTAGAAATATAAATTGAATAAGATTATAAAAATAATTAGAAATATAAATTGAATAAGATTATAAAAATAATTAGAAATATAAATTGGATAAGATTATAAAAATAATTAGAAATATGAATTGAATAAGTTTATAAAATAATTAGAAATATAAATTGAAAAAGATTATAAAATAATTAGAAATATAAATTGAATAAGTTTATAAAAATAATTATAAATATAAATTGAATAAGATTATAAAATAATTATAATTATAAATGTAATAAGGTTATAAAAACAGTTATAAATATAAATTGAATAAGATTATAAAAATAATTAGAAATATACATTGAATAGGTTTATAAAAATAATTAGAAATATAACTTGAATAATGTTATAAAAATAATTATAAATATAAATTGAATAAGATTATAAAAATAATTAGAAATATAAATTGAATAAGTTTATAAAATAATTAGAAATATAAATTGAATAAGTTTATAAAATAATTATAAATATAAATTGAATAAGTTTATAAAAATAATTATAAATATAAATTGAATAAGATTATAAAATAATTATAAATATAAATTCAATAAGATTATAAAAACAATTATAAATATAAATTGAATAAGATTATAAAATAATTAGAAATATAAATTCAATAAGATTATAAAAATAATTATAAATATAAATTGAATAAGTTTATAAAAATAATTAGAAATATAAATTGAATAAGATTATAAAAATAATTAGAAATATAAATTGAATAAGTTTATAAAATAATTATAAATATAAATTGAATAAGGTTATAAAATAATTAGAAATATAAATTGAATAAGATTATAAAATAATTAGAAATATAAATTGAATAAGATTATAAAAATAATTAGAAATATAAATTCAATAAGATTATAAAATAATTAGAAATATAAATTGAATAAGATTATAAAAATAATTAGAAATATAAATTGAATAAGATTATAAAAATAATTAGAAATATAAATTGGATAAGATTATAAAAATAATTATAAATATGAATTGAATAAGATTATAACAATAATTATAAATATAAATTGAATAAGTTTATAAAAATAATTATAAATATAAATTGAATAAGATTATAAAATAATTAGAAATATAAATTGAAAAAGATTATAAAATAATTAGAAATATAAATTGAATAAGTTTATAAAAATAATTATAAATATAAATTGAATAAGATTATAAAACAATTATAATTATAAATGTAATAAGGTTATAAAAACAGTTATAAATATAAATTGAATAAGATTATAAAAATAATTAGAAATATACATTGAATAGGTTTATAAAAATAATTAGAAATATAACTTGAATAAGGTTATAAAAATAATTATAAATATAAATTGAATAAGATTATAAAAATAATTAGAAATATAAATTGAATAAGTTTATAAAATAATTAGAAATATAAATTGAATAAGTTTATAAAATAATTATAAATATAAATTGAATAAGTTTATAAAAATAATTATAAATATAAATTGAATAAGATTATAAAATAATTATAAATATAAATTCAATAAGATTATAAAAACAATTATAAATATAAATTGAATAAGATTATAAAATAATTAGAAATATAAATTCAATAAGATTATAAAAATAATTATAAATATAAATTGAATAAGTTTATAAAAATAATTAGAAATATAAATTGAATAAGTTTATAAAATAATTATAAATATAAATTGAATAAGGTTATAAAATAATTAGAAATATAAATTGAATAAGATTATAAAATAATTAGAAATATAAATTGAATAAGATTATAAAAATAATTAGAAATATAAATTCAATAAGATTATAAAATAATTAGAAATATAAATTGAATAAGATTATAAAAATAATTAGAAATATAAATTGAATAAGATTATAAAAATAATTAGAAATATAAATTGGATAAGATTATAAAAATAATTATAAATATGAATTGAATAAGATTATAACAATAATTATAAATATAAATTGAATAAGTTTATAAAAATAATTATAAATATAAAATGAACAAGATTATAAAATAATTATAAATATAAATTGAATAAGATTATAAAATAATTAGAAATATAAATTGAATAAGATTATAAATATAATTATAAATATAAATTGAATAAGATTATAAAAATAATTAGAAATATAAATTGAATAAGTTTATAAAATAATTAGAAATATAAATTGAATAAGTTTATAAAAAAATTATAAATATAAATTGAATAAGTTTATAAAAATAATTATAAATATAAATTGAATAAGATTATAAAACAATTATAATTATAAATGTAATAAGGTTATAAAAACAGTTATAAATATAAATTGAATAAGATTATAAAAATAATTAGAAATATACATTGAATAGGTTTATAAAAATAATTAGAAATATAACTTGAATAAGGTTATAAAAATAATTATAAATATAAATTGAATAAGATTATAAAAATAATTAGAAATATAAATTGAATAAGTTTATAAAATAATTAGAAATATAAATTGAATAAGTTTATAAAATAATTATAAATATAAATTGAATAAGTTTATAAAAATAATTATAAATATAAATTGAATAAGATTATAAAATAATTATAAATATAAATTCAATAAGATTATAAAAACAATTATAAATATAAATTGAATAAGATTATAAAATAATTAGAAATATAAATTCAATAAGATTATAAAAATAATTATAAATATAAATTGAATAAGTTTATAAAAATAATTAGAAATATAAATTGAATAAGTTTATAAAATAATTATAAATATAAATTGAATAAGGTTATAAAATAATTAGAAATATAAATTGAATAAGATTATAAAATAATTAGAAATATAAATTGAATAAGATTATAAAAATAATTAGAAATATAAATTCAATAAGATTATAAAATAATTAGAAATATAAATTGAATAAGATTATAAAAATAATTAGAAATATAAATTGAATAAGATTATAAAAATAATTAGAAATATAAATTGGATAAGATTATAAAAATAATTATAAATATGAATTGAATAAGATTATAACAATAATTATAAATATAAATTGAATAAGTTTATAAAAATAATTATAAATATAAAATGAACAAGATTATAAAATAATTATAAATATAAATTGAATAAGATTATAAAATAATTAGAAATATAAATTGAATAAGATTATAAATATAATTATAAATATAAATTGAATAAGATTATAAAAATAATTAGAAATATAAATTGAATAAGTTTATAAAATAATTAGAAATATAAATTGAATAAGTTTATAAAAAAATTATAAATATAAATTGAATAAGTTTATAAAAATAATTATAAATATAAATTGAATAAGATTATAAAATAATTATAAATATAAATTCAATAAGATTATAAAAACAATTATAAATATAAATTGAATAAGATAATAAAATAATTAGAAATATAAATTGAATAAGATTATAAAAATAATTATAAATATAAATTGAATAAGTTTATAAAAATAATTAGAAATATAAATTGAATAAGATTATAAAAATAATTAGAAATATAAATTGAATAAGTTTATAAAATAATTATAAATATAAATTGAATAAGGTTATAAAATAATTAGAAATATAAATTGAATAAGATTATAAAATAATTAGAAATATAAATTGAATAAGATTATAAAAATAATTAGAAATATAAATTCAATAAGATTATAAAATAATTAGAAATATAAATTGAATAAGATTATAAAAATAATTAGAAATATAAATTGAATAAGATTATAAAAATAATTAGAAATATAAATTGAATAAGTTTATAAAATAATTAGAAATATAAATTGAAAAAGATTATAAAATAATTAGAAATATAAATTGAATAAGTTTATGAAAATAATTATAAATATAAATTGAATAAGATTATAAAATAATTATAAATATATATTGAATAAGGTTATAAAAACAATTATAAATATAAATTGAATAAGATAATAAAAATAATTAGAAATATTAATTGAATAAGATTATAAAATTATTAGAAATATAAATTGAATAAGATTATAAAAATAATTAGAAATATAAATTGAATAAGGGTATAAAAATAATTAGAAATATAAATTGGATAAGATTATACAAATAATTATAAATATGAATTGAATAAGATTATAAAAATAATTATAAATATAAATTGAATAAGTTTATAAAAATAATTATAAATATAAAAGAATAAGATTATAAAATAATTAGAAATATAAATTGAATAAGATTATAAAATAATTAGAAATATAAATTGAATAAGATTATAAAAATAATTATAAATATAAATTGAATAAGTTTATAAAAATAATTAGAAATATAAATTGAATAAGTTTATAAAATAATTAGAAATATAAATTGAAAAAGATTATAAAATAATTAGAAATATAAATTGAATAAGTTTATAAAAATAATTATAAATATAAATTGAATAAGATTATAAAATAATTATAATTATAAATGTAATAAGGTTATAAAAACAGTTATAAATATAAATTGAATAAGATTATAAAAATAATTAGAAATATACATTGAATAGGTTAATAAAAATAATTAGAAATATAACTTGAATAAGGTTATAAAAATAATTATAAATATAAATTGAATAAGATTATAAAAATAATTAGAAATATAAATTGAATAAGTTTATAAAATAATTAGAAATATAAATTGAATAAGTTTATAAAATAATTATAAATATAAATTGAATAAGTTTATAAAAATAATTATAAATATAAATTGAATAAGATTATAAAATAATTATAAATATAAATTCAATAAGATTATAAAAACAATTATAAATATAAATTGAATAAGATTATAAAATAATTAGAAATATAAATTCAATAAGATTATAAAAATAATTATAAATATAAATTGAATAAGTTTATAAAAATAATTAGAAATATAAATTGAATAAGATTATAAAAATAATTAGAAATATAAATTGAATAAGTTTATAAAATAATTATAAATATAAATTGAATAAGGTTATAAAATAATTAGAAATATAAATTGAATAAGATTATAAAATAATTAGAAATATAAATTGAATAAGATAATAAAAATAATTAGAAATATAAATTCAATAAGATTATAAAATAATTAGAAATATAAATTGAATAAGATTATAAAAATAATTAGAAATATAAATTGAATAAGATTATAAAAATAATTAGAAATATAAATTGGATAAGATTATAAAAATAATTATAAATATGAATTGAATAAGATTATAACAATAATTATAAATATAAATTGAATAAGTTTATAAAAATAATTATAAATATAAAATGAACAAGATTATAAAATAATTATAAATATAAATTCAATAAGATTATAAAAACAATTATAAATATAAATTGAATAAGATAATAAAATAATTAGAAATATAAATTGAATAAGATTATAAAAATAATTATAAATATAAATTGAATAAGTTTATAAAAATAATTAGAAATATAAATTGAATAAGATTATAAAAATAATTAGAAATATAAATTGAATAAGTTTATAAAATAATTATAAATATAAATTGAATAAGGTTATAAAATAATTAGAAATATAAATTGAATAAGATTATAAAATAATTAGAAATATAAATTGAATAAGATTATAAAAATAATTAGAAATATAAATTGAATAAGATTATAAAATAATAAGAAATATAAATTGAATAAGATTTTAAAAATAATTAGAAATATAAATTGAATAAGATTATAAAAATAATTAGAAATATAAATTGAATAAGGTTATAAAAATAATTATAAATATAAATTGGATAAGATTATAAAAATAATTATAAATATGAATTGAATAAGATTATAAACATAATTATAAATATAAATTGAATAAGTTTATAAAAATAATTATAAATATAAAATGAATAAGATTATAAAATAATTATAAATATAAATTGAATAAGATGCTAAAATAATTATAAATATAAATTGAATAAGATTATAAAAATAATTATAAATATAAATTGAATAAGATTATAAAAATAATTAGAAAAATAAATTGAATAAGTTTATAAAATAATTAGAAATATAAATTGAAAAAGATTATAAAATAATTAGAAATATAAATTGAATAAGTTTATGAAAATAATTATAAATATAAATTGAATAAGATTATAAAATAATTATAAATATATATTGAATAAGGTTATAAAAACAATTATAAATATAAATTGAATAAGATAATAAAAATAATTAGAAATATTAATTGAATAAGATTATAAAATTATTAGAAATATAAATTGAATAAGATTATAAAAATAAATAGAAATATAAATTGAATAAGGGTATAAAAATAATTAGAAATATAAATTGGATAAGATTATACAAATAATTATAAATATGAATTGAATAAGATTATAAAAATAATTATAAATATAAATTGAATAAGTTTATAAACATAATTATAAATATAAAAGAATAAGATTATAAAATAATTAGAAATATAAATTGAATAAGATTATAAAATAATTAGAAATATAAATTGAATAAGATTATAAAAATAATTATAAATATAAATTGAATAAGTTTATAAAAATAATTAGAAATATAAATTGAATAAGTTTATAAAATAATTAGAAATATAAATTGAAAAAGATTATAAAATAATTAGAAATATAAATTGAATAAGTTTATAAAAATAATTATAAATATAAATTGAATAAGATTATAAAATAATTATAATTATAAATGTAATAAGGTTATAAAAACAGTTATAAATATAAATTGAATAAGATTATAAAAATAATTAGAAATATACATTGAATAGGTTTATAAAAATAATTAGAAATATAACTTGAATAAGGTTATAAAAATAATTATAAATATAAATTGAATAAGATTATAAAAATAATTAGAAATATAAATTGAATAAGTTTATAAAATAATTAGAAATATAAATTGAATAAGTTTATAAAATAATTATAAATATAAATTGAATAAGTTTATAAAAATAATTATAAATATAAATTGAATAAGATTATAAAATAATTATAAATATAAATTCAATAAGATTATAAAAACAATTATAAATATAAATTGAATAAGATTATAAAATAATTAGAAATATAAATTCAATAAGATTATAAAAATAATTATAAATATAAATTGAATAAGTTTATAAAAATAATTAGAAATATAAATTGAATAAGATTATAAAAATAATTAGAAATATAAATTGAATAAGTTTATAAAATAATTATAAATATAAATTGAATAAGGTTATAAAATAATTAGAAATATAAATTTAATAAGATTATAAAATAATTAGAAATATAAATTGAATAAGATTATAAAAATAATTAGAAATATAAATTCAATAAGATTATAAAATAATTAGAAATATAAATTGAATAAGATTATAAAAATAATTAGAAATATAAATTGAATAAGATTATAAAAATAATTAGAAATATAAATTGAATAAGGTTATAAAAATAATTATAAATATAAATTGGATAAGATTATAAAAATAATTATAAATATGAATTGAATAAGATTATAAAAATAATTATAAATATAAATTGAATAAGTTTATAAAAATAATTATAAATATAAAATGAATAAGATTATAAAATAATTATAAATATAAATTGAATAAGATTATAAAATAATTATAAATATAAATTGAATAAGATTATAAAAATAATTATAAATATAAATTGAATAAGATTATAAAAATAATTAGAAATATAAATTGAATAAGTTTATAAAATAATTAGAAATATAAATTGAAAAAGATTATAAAATAATTAGAAATATAAATTGAATAAGTTTATGAAAATAATTATAAATATAAATTGAATAAGATTATAAAATAATTATAAATATATATTGAATAAGGTTATAAAAACAATTATAAATATAAATTGAATAAGATTATAAAAATAATTAGAAATATTAATTGAATAAGATTATAAAATTATTAGAAATATAAATTGAATAAGATTATAAAAATAATTAGAAATATAAATTGAATAAGGGTATAAAAATAATTAGAAATATCAATTGGATAAGATTATAAAAATAATTATAAATATGAATTGAATAAGATTATAAAAATAATTATAAATATAAATTGAATAAGTTTATAAAAATAATTATAAATATAAAAGAATAAGATTATAAAATAATTAGAAATATAAATTGAATAAGATTATAAAATAATTAGAAATATAAATTGAATAAGATTATAAAAATAATTATAAATATAAATTGAATAAGTTTATAAAAATAATTAGAAATATGAATTGAATAAGATTATAAAAATAATTAGAAATATAAATTGAATAAGATTATAAAATAATTAGAAATATAAATTGAATAAGATTATAAAAATAATTAGAAATATTAATTGAATAAGATTATAAAAATAATTAGAAATATAAATTGAATAAGATTATAAAAATAATTACAAATATAAATTCAATAAGATTATAAAATAATTAGAAATATAAATTGAATAAGATTATAAAAATAATTAGAAATATAAATTGAATAAGATTATAAAATTATTAGAAATATAAATTCAATAAGATTAAAAAAATTATTAGAAATATAAATTGAATAAGGTTATAAAAATAATTAGAAATATAAATTGAATAAGATTATAAAAATAATTAGAAATATAAATTGAATAAGATTATAAAAATAATTAGAAATATAAATTGAATAAGATTATAAAAATAATTAGAAATATAAATTCAATAAGATTATAAAAATTATTAGAAATATAAATTGAATAAGATTATAAAAATAATTAGAAATATAAATTGAATAAGATTATAAAAATAATTAGAAATATAAATTGAATAAGATTATAAAATAATTAGAAATATAAATTGAATAAGATTACAAAAATAATTAGAAATATAAATTGAATAAGATTATAAAATTATTAGAAATATAAATTGAATAAGATTATAAAAATAATTAGAAATATAAATTGAATAAGATTATAAAAATAATTATAAATATAAATTGGATAAGATTATAAAAATAATTATAAATATGAATTGAATAAGATTATAACAATAATTATAAATATAAATTGAATAAGTTTATAAAAATAATTATAAATATAAAATGAACAAGATTATAAAATAATTATAAATATAAATTGAATAAATTATCAAATAATTAGAAAAATAAATTGAATAAGATTATAAATATAATTATAAAAATAAATTGAATAAGATTATAAAAATAATTAGAAATATAAATTGAATAAGTTTATAAAATAATTAGAAATATAAATTGAATAAGTTTATAAAATAATTATAAATATAAATTGAATAAGTTTATAAAAATAATTATAAATATAAATTGAATAAGATTATAAAATAATTATAAATATAAATTCAATAAGATTATAAAAACAATTATAAATATAAATTGAATAAGATAATAAAATAATTAGAAATATAAATTGAATAAGATTATAAAAATAATTATAAATATAAATTGAATAAGTTTATAAAAAAAATTAGAAATATAAATTGAATAAGATTATAAAAATAATTAGAAATATAAATTGAATAAGTTTATAAAATAATTATAAATATAAATTGAATAAGGTTATAAAATAATTAGAAATATAAATTGAATAAGATTATAAAATAATTAGAAATATAAATTGAATAAGATTATAAAAATAATTAGAAATATAAATTCAATAAGATTATAAAATAATTAGAAATATAAATTGAATAAGATTATAAAAATAATTATAAATATAAATTGAATAAGTTTATAAAAATAATTAGAAATATAAATTGAATAAGGTTATAAAAATAATTATAAATATAAATTGGATAAGATTATAAAAATAATTATAAATATGAATTGAATAAGATTATAAAAATAATTATAAATATAAATTGAATAAGTTTATAAAAATAATTATAAATATAAAATGAATAAGATTATAAAATAATTATAAATATAAATTGAATAAGATTATAAAATAATTATAAATATAAATTGAATAAGATTATAAAAATAATTATAAATATAAATTGAATAAGATTATAAAAATAATTAGAAATATAAATTGAATAAGTTTATAAAATAATTAGAAATATAAATTGAAAAAGATTATAAAATAATTAGAAATATAAATTGAATAAGTTTATGAAAATAATTATAAATATAAATTGAATAAGATTATAAAATAATTATAAATATATATTGAATAAGGTTATAACAACAATTATAAATATAAATTGAATAAGATAATAAAAATAATTAGAAATATTAATTGAATAAGATTATAAAATTATTAGAAATATAAATTGAATAAGATTATAAAAATAATTAGAAATATAAATTGAATAAGGGTATAAAAATAATTAGAAATATAAATTGGATAAGATTATAAAAATAATTATAAATATGAATTGAATAAGATTATAAAAATAATTATAAATATAAATTGAATAAGTTTATAAAAATAATTATAAATATAAAAGAATAAGATTATAAAATAATTAGAAATATAAATTGAATAAGATTATAAAATAATTAGAAATATAAATTGAATAAGATTATAAAAATAATTATAAATATAAATTGAATAAGTTTTTAAAAATAATTAGAAATATAAATTGAATAAGTTTATAAAATAATTAGAAATATAAATTGAATAAGATTATAAAATAATTAGAAATATAAATTGAATAAGTTTATAAAAATAATTATAAATATAAATTGAATAAGATTATAAAATAATTATAATTATAAATGTAATAAGGTTATAAAAACAGTTATAAATATAAATTGAATAAGATTATAAAAATAATTAGAAATATACATTGAATAGGTTTATAAAAATAATTAGAAATATAACTTGAATAAGGTTATAAAAATAATTATAAATATAAATTGAATAAGATTATAAAAATAATTAGAAATATAAATTGAATAAGTTTATAAAATAATTAGAAATATAAATTGAATAAGTTTATAAAATAATTATAAATATAAATTGAATAAGTTTATAAAAATAATTATAAATATAAATTGAATAAGATTATAAAATAATTATAAATATAAATTCAATAAGATTATAAAAACAATTATAAATATAAATTGAATAAGATTATAAAATAATTAGAAATATAAATTGAATAAGATTATAAAAATAATTATAAATATAAATTGAATAAGTTTATAAAAATAATTAGAAATATAAATTGTATAAGATTATAAAAAAAATTAGAAATATAAATTGAATAAGTTTATAAAATAATTATAAATATAAATTGAATAAGGTTATAAAATAATTAGAAATATAAATTGAATAAGATTATAAAATAATTAGAAATATAAATTGAATAAGATTATAAAAATAATTAGAAATATAAATTGAATAAGATTATAAAATAATTAGAAATATAAATTGAATAAGATTATAAAAATAATTAGAAATATAAATTGAATAAGATTATAAAAATAATTAGAAATATAAATTGAATAAGGTTATAAAAATAATTATAAATATAAATTGGATAAGATTATAAAAATAATTATAAATATAAATTGAATAAGTTTATAAAAATAATTATAAATATAAAATGAATAAGATTATAAAATAATTATAAATATTAATTGAATAAGATTATAAAATAATTATAAATATAAATGGAATAAGATTATAAAATAATTAGAAATATAAATTGAATAAGATTATAAATATAATTATAAATATAAATTGAATAAGATTATAAAAATAATTAGAAATATAAATTGAATAAGTTTATAAAATAATTAGAAATATAAATTGAATAAGATTATAAAAATAATTAGAAATATAAATTGTATAAGATTATAAAAAAAATTAGAAATATAAATTGAATAAGTTTATAAAATAATTATAAATATAAATTGAATAAGGTTATAAAATAATTAGAAATATAAATTGAATAAGATTATAAAATAATTAGAAATATAAATTGAATAAGATTATAAAAATAATTAGAAATATAAATTGAATAAGATTATAAAATAATTAGAAATATAAATTGAATAAGATTATAAAAATAATTGGAAATATAAATTGAATAAGATTATAAAAATAATTAGAAATATAAATTGGATAAGATTATAAAAATAATTATAAATATGAATTGAATAAGATTATAACAATAATTATAAATATAAATTGAATAAGTTTATAAAAATAATTATAAATATAAAATGAACAAGATTATAAAATAATTATAAATATAAATGGAATAAGATTATAAAATAATTAGAAATATAAATTGAATAAGATTATAAATATAATTATAAATATAAATTGAATAAGATTATAAAAATAATTAGAAATATAAATTGAATAAGTTTATAAAATAATTAGAAATATAAATTGAATAAGTTTATAAAAAAATTATAAATATAAATTGAATAAGTTTATAAAAATAATTATAAATATAAATTGAATAAGATTATAAAATAATTATAAATATAAATTCAATAAGATTATAAAAACAATTATAAATATAAATTGAATAAGATAATAAAATAATTAGAAATATAAATTGAATTAGATTATAAAAATAATTATAAATATAAATTGAATAAGTTTATAAAAATAATTAGAAATATAAATTGAATAAGATTATAAAAATAATTAGAAATATAAATTGAATAAGTTTATAAAATAATTATAAATATAAATTGAATAAGGTTATAAAATAATTAGAAATATAAATTGAATAAGATTATAAAATAATTAGAAATATAAATTGAATAAGATTATAAAAATAATTAGAAATATAAATTCAATAAGATTATAAAATAATTAGAAATATAAATTGAATAAGATTATAAAAATAATTAGAAATATAAATTGAATAAGATTATAAAAATAATTAGAAATATAAATTGAATAAGGTTATAAAAATAATTATAAATATAAATTGGATAAGATTATAAAAATAATTATAAATATGAATTGAATAAGATTATAAACATAATTATAAATATAAATTGAATAAGTTTATAAAAATAATTATAAATATAAAATGAATAAGATTATAAAATAATTATAAATATAAATTGAATAAGATTATAAAATAATTATAAATATAAATTGAATAAGATTATAAAAATAATTATAAATATAAATTGAATAAGATTATAAAAATAATTAGAAAAATAAATTGAATAAGTTTATAAAATAATTAGAAATATAAATTGAAAAAGATTATAAAATAATTAGAAATATAAATTGAATAAGTTTATGAAAATAATTATAAATATAAATTGAATAAGATTATAAAATAATTATAAATATATATTGAATAAGGTTATAAAAACAATTATAAATATAAATTGAATAAGATAATAAAAATAATTAGAAATATTAATTGAATAAGATTATAAAATTATTAGAAATATAAATTGAATAAGATTATAAAAATAATTAGAAATATAAATTGAATAAGGGTATAAAAATAATTAGAAATATAAATTGGATAAGATTATACAAATAATTATAAATATGAATTGAATAAGATTATAAAAATAATTATAAATATAAATTGAATAAGTTTATAAACATAATTATAAATATAAAAGAATAAGATTATAAAATAATTAGAAATATAAATTGAATAAGATTATAAAATAATTAGAAATATAAATTGAATAAGATTATAAAAATAATTATAAATATAAATTGAATAAGTTTATAAAAATAATTAGAAATATAAATTGAATAAGTTTATAAAATAATTAGAAATATAAATTGAAAAAGATTATAAAATAATTAGAAATATAAATTGAATAAGTTTATAAAAATAATTATAAATATAAATTGAATAAGATTATAAAATAATTATAATTATAAATGTAATAAGGTTATAAAAACAGTTATAAATATAAATTGAATAAGATTATAAAAATAATTAGAAATATACATTGAATAGGTTTATAAAAATAATTAGAAATATAACTTGAATAAGGTTATAAAAATAATTATAAATATAAATTGAATAAGATTATAAAAATAATTAGAAATATAAATTGAATAAGTTTATAAAATAATTAGAAATATAAATTGAATAAGTTTATAAAATAATTAGAAATATAAATTGAATAAGTTTATAAAAATAATTATAAAAATAAATTGAATAAGATTATAAAATAATTATAAATATAAATTCAATAAGATTATAAAAACAATTATAAATATAAATTGAATAAGATTATAAAATAATTAGAAATATAAATTCAATAAGATTATAAAAATAATTATAAATATAAATTGAATAAGTTTATAAAAATAATTAGAAATATAAATTGAATAAGATTATAAAAATAATTAGAAATATAAATTGAATAAGTTTATAAAATAATTATAAATATAAATTGAATAAGGTTATAAAATAATTAGAAATATAAATTTAATAAGATTATAAAATAATTAGAAATATAAATTGAATAAGATTATAAAAATAATTAGAAATATAAATTCAATAAGATTATAAAATAATTAGAAATATAAATTGAATAAGATTATAAAAATAATTAGAAATATAAATTGAATAAGATTATAAAACTAATTAGAAATATAAATTGAATAAGGTTATAAAAATAATTATAAATATAAATTGGATAAGATTATAAAAATAATTATAAATATGAATTGAATAAGATTATAAAAATAATTATAAATATAAATTGAATAAGTTTATAAAAATAATTATAAATATAAAATGAATAAGATTATAAAATAATTATAAATATAAATTGAATAAGATTATAAAATAATTATAAATATAAATTGAATAAGATTATAAAAATAATTATAAATATAAATTGAATAAGATTATAAAAATAATTAGAAATATAAATTGAATAAGTTTATAAAATAATTAGAAATATAAATTGAAAAAGATTATAAAATAATTAGAAATATAAATTGAATAAGTTTATGAAAATAATTATAAATATAAATTGAATAAGATTATAAAATAATTATAAATATATATTGAATAAGGTTATAAAAACAATTATAAATATAAATTGAATAAGATTATAAAAATAATTAGAAATATTAATTGAATAAGATTATAAAATTATTAGAAATATAAATTGAATAAGATTATAAAAATAATTAGAAATATAAATTGAATAAGGGTATAAAAATAATTAGAAATATAAATTGGATAAGATTATAAAAATAATTATAAATATGAATTGAATAAGATTATAAAAATAATTATAAATATAAATTGAATAAGTTTATAAAAATAATTATAAATATAAAAGAATAAGATTATAAAATAATTAGAAATATAAATTGAATAAGATTATAAAATAATTAGAAATATAAATTGAATAAGATTATAAAAATAATTATAAATATAAATTGAATAAGTTTTTAAAAATAATTAGAAATATGAATTGAATAAGATTATAAAAATAATTAGAAATATAAATTGAATAAGATTATAAAATAATTAGAAATATAAATAGAATAAGATTATAAAAATAATTAGAAATATTAATTGAATAAGATTATAAAAATAATTAGAAATATAAATTAAATAAGATTATAAAAATAATTACAAATATAAATTCAATAAGATTATAAAATAATTAGAAATATAAATTGAATAAGATTATAAAAATAATTAGAAATATAAATTGAATAAGATTATAAAATTATTAGAAATATAAATTCAATAAGATTATAAAAATTATTAGAAATATAAATTGAATAAGGTTATAAAAATAATTAGAAATATAAATTGAATGAGATTATAAAAATAATTAGAAATATAAATTGAATAAGATTATAAAAATAATTAGAAATATAAATTGAATAAGATTATAAAAATAATTAGAAATATAAATTCAATAAGATTATAAAAATTATTAGAAATATAAATTGAATAAGATTATAAAAATAATTAGAAATATAAATTGAATAAGATTATAAAAATAATTAGAAATATAAATTGAATAAGATTATAAAATAATTAGAAATATAAATTGAATAAGATTACAAAAATAATTAGAAATATAAATTGAATAAGATTATAAAATTATTAGAAATATAAATTGAATAAGATTATAAAAATAATTAGAAATATAAATTGAATAAGATTATAAAAATAATTATAAATATAAATTGGATAAGATTATAAAAATAATTATAAATATGAATTGAATAAGATTATAACAATAATTATAAATATAAATTGAATAAGTTTATAAAAATAATTATAAATATAAAATGAACAAGATTATAAAATAATTATAAATATAAATTGAATAAGATTATCAAATAATTAGAAATATAAATTGAATAAGATTATAAATATAATTATAAATATAAATTGAATAAGATTATAAAAATAATTAGAAATATAAATTGAATAAGTTTATAAAATAATTAGAAATATAAATTGAATAAGTTTATAAAATAATTATAAATATAAATTGAATAAGTTTATAAAAATAATTATAAATATAAATTGAATAAGATTATAAAATAATTATAAATATAAACTCAATAAGATTATAAAAACAATTATAAATATAAATTGAATAAGATAATAAAATAATTAGAAATATAAATTGAATAAGATTATAAAAATAATTATAAATATAAATTGAATAAGTTTATAAAAATAATTAGAAATATAAATTGAATAAGATTATAAAAATAATTAGAAATATAAATTGAATAAGTTTATAAAATAATTATAAATATAAATTGAATAAGGTTATAAAATAATTAGAAATATAAATTGAATAAGATTATAAAATAATTAGAAATATAAATTGAATAAGATTATAAAAATAATTAGAAATATAAATTCAATAAGATTATAAAATAATTAGAAATATAAATTGAATAAGATTATAAAAATAATTATAAATATAAATTGAATAAGTTTATAAAAATAATTAGAAATATAAATTGAATAAGGTTATAAAAATAATTATAAATATAAATATGATAAGATTATAAAAATAATTATAAATATGAATTGAATAAGATTATAAAAATAATTATAAATATAAATTGAATAAGTTTATAAAAATAATTATAAATATAAAATGAATAAGATTATAAAATAATTATAAATATAAATTGAATAAGATTATAAAATAATTGTAAATATAAATTGAATAAGATTATAAAAATAATTATAAATATAAATTGAATAAGGTTATAAAAATAATTAGAAATATAAATTGAATAAGTTTATAAAATAATTAGAAATATAAATTGAAAAAGATTATAAAATAATTAGAAATATAAATTGAAGAAGTTTATGAAAATAATTATAAATATAAATTGAATAAGATTATAAAATAATTATAAATATATATTGAATAAGGTTATAACAACAATTATAAATATAAATTGAATAAGATAATAAAAATAATTAGAAATATTAATTGAATAAGATTATAAAATTATTAGAAATATAAATTGAATAAGATTATAAAAATAATTAGAAATATAAATTGAATAAGGGTATAAAAATAATTAGAAATATAAATTGGATAAGATTATAAAAATAATTATAAATATGAATTGAATAAGATTATAAAAATAATTATAAATATAAATTGAATAAGTTTATAAAAATAATTATAAATATAAAAGAATAAGATTATAAAATAATTAGAAATATAAATTGAATAAGATTATAAAATAATTAGAAATATAAATTGAATAAGATTATAAAAATAATTATAAATATAAATTGAATAAGTTTTTAAAAATAATTAGAAATATAAATTGAATAAGTTTATAAAATAATTAGAAATATAAATTGAATAAGATTATAAAATAATTAGAAATATAAATTGAATAAGTTTATAAAAATAATTATAAATATAAATTGAATAAGATTATAAAATAATTATAATTATAAATGTAATAAGGTTATAAAAACAGTTATAAATATAAATTGAATAAGATTATAAAAATAATTAGAAATATACATTGAATAGGTTTATAAAAATAATTAGAAATATAACTTGAATAAGGTTATAAAAATAATTATAAATATAAATTGAATAAGATTATAAAAATAATAAGAAATATAAATTGAATAAGTTTATAAAATAATTAGAAATATAAATTGAATAAGTTTATAAAATAATTATAAATATAAATTGAATAAGTTTATAAAAATAATTATAAATATAAATTGAATAAGATTATAAAATAATTATAAATATAAATTCAATAAGATTATAAAAACAATTATAAATATAAATTGAATAAGATTATAAAATAATTAGAAATATAAATTGAATAAGTTTATAAAAATAATTATAAATATAAAATGAATAAGATTATAAAATAATTATAAATATAAATTGAATAAGATTATAAAATAATTATAAATATAAATTGAATAAGATTATAAAAATAATTAGAAATATAAATTGAATAAGATTATAAAAATAATTAGAAATATAAATTGAATAAGTTTATAAAATAATTAGAAATATAAATTGAAAAAGATTATAAAATAATTAGAAATATAAATTGAATAAGTTTATGAAAATAATTATAAATATAAATTGAATAAGATTATAAAATAATTATAAATATATATTGAATAAGGTTATAAAAACAATTATAAATATAAATTGAATAAGATTATAAAAATAATTAGAAATATTAATTGAATAAGATTATAAAAATAATTAGAAATATAAATTGAATAAGGGTATAAAAATAATTAGAAATATAAATTGGATAAGATTATAAAAATAATTATAAATATGAATTGAATAAGATTATAACAATAATTATAAATATAAATTGAATAAGTTTATAAAAATAATTATAAATATAAAATGAACAAGATTATAAAATAATTATAAATATAAATTGAATAAGATTATAAAATAATTAGAAATATAAATTGAATAAGATTATAAATATAATTATAAATATAAATTGAATAAGATTATAAAAATAATTAGAAATATAAATTGAATAAGTTTATAAAATAATTAGAAATATAAATTGAATAAGTTTATAAAATAATTATAAATATAAATTGAATAAGTTTATAAAAATAATTATAAATATAAATTGAATAAGATTATAAAATAATTATAAATATAAATTCAATAAGATTATAAAAACAATTATAAATATAAATTGAATAAGATTATAAAATAATTAGAAATATAAATTGAATAAGATTATAAAAATAATTATAAATATAAATTGAATAAGTTTATAAAAATAATTAGAAATATAAATTGAATAAGATTATAAAAATAATTAGAAATATAAGTTGAATAAGTTTATAAAATAATTATAAATATAAATTGAATAAGGTTATAAAATAATTAGAAATATAAATTTAATAAGATTATAAAATAATTAGAAATATAAATTGAATAAGATTATAAAAATAATTAGAAATATAAATTCAATAAGATTATAAAATAATTAGAAATATAAATTTAATAAGATTATAAAATAATTATAAATATAAATTGAATAAGATTATAAAAATAATTAGAAATATAAATTGAATAAGGTTATAAAAATAATTATAAATATAAATTGGATAAGATTATAAAAATAATTATAAATATGAATTGAATAAGATTATAAAAATAATTATAAATATAAATTGAATAAGTTTATAAAAATAATTATAAATATAAAATGAATAAGATTATAAAATAATTATAAATATAAATTCAATAAGATTATAAAATAATTATAAATATAAATTGAATAAGATTATAAAAATAATTATAAATATAAATTGAATAAGATTATAAAAATAATTAGAAATATAAATTGAATAAGTTTATAAAATAATTAGAAATATAAATTGAAAAAGATTATAAAATAATTAGAAATATAAATTAAAGAAGTTTATGAAAATAATTATAAATATAAATTGAATAAGATTATAAAATAATTATAAATATATATTGAATAAGGTTATAACAACAATTATAAATATAAATTGAATAAGATAATAAAAATAATTAGAAATATTAATTGAATAAGATTATAAAATTATTAGAAATATAAATTGAATAAGATTATAAAAATAATTAGAAATATAAATTGAATAAGGGTATAAAAATAATTAGAAATATAAATTGGATAAGATTATAAAAATAATTATAAATATGAATTGAATAAGATTATAAAAATAATTATAAATATAAATTGAATAAGTTTATAAAAATAATTATAAATATAAAAGAATAAGATTATAAAATAATTAGAAATATAAATTGAATAAGATTATAAAATAATTAGAAATATAAATTGAATAAGATTATAAAAATAATTATAAATATAAATTGAATAAGTTTTTAAAAATAATTAGAAATATAAATTGAATAAGTTTATAAAATAATTATAAATATAAATTGAATAAGGTTATAAAATAATTAGAAATATAAATTGAATAAGTTTATAAAAATAATTATAAATATAAATTGAATAAGATTATAAAATAATTATAATTATAAATGTAATAAGGTTATAAAAACAGTTATAAATATAAATTGAATAAGATTATAAAAATAATTAGAAATATACATTGAATAGGTTTATAAAAATAATTAGAAATATAACTTGAATAAGGTTATAAAAATAATTATAAATATAAATTGAATAAGATTATAAAAATAATTAGAAATATAAATTGAATAAGTTTATAAAATAATTAGAAATATAAATTGAATAAGTTTATAAAATAATTATAAATATAAATTGAATAAGTTTATAAAAATAATTATAAATATAAATTGAATAAGATTATAAAATAATTATAAATATAAATTCAATAAGATTATAAAAACAATTATAAATATAAATTGAATAAGATTATAAAATAATTAGAAATATAAATTGAATAAGATTATAAAAATAATTATAAATATAAATTGAATAAGTTTATAAAAATAATTAGAAATATAAATTGAATAAGATTATAAAAATAATTAGAAATATAAATTGAATAAGTTTATAAAATAATTATAAATATAAATTGAATAAGGTTATAAAATAATTAGAAATATAAATTGAATAAGATTATAAAATAATTAGAAATATAAATTGAATAAGATTATAAAAATAATTAGAAATATAAATTGAATAAGATTATAAAATAATTAGAAATATAAATTGAATAAGATTATAAAAATAATTAGAAATATAAATTGAATAAGATTATAAAAATAATTAGAAATATAAATTGAATAAGGTTATAAAAATAATTATAAATATAAATTGGATAAGATTATAAAAATAATTATAAATATGAATTGAATAAGATTATAAAAATAATTATAAATATAAATTGAATAAGTTTATAAAAATAATTATAAATATAAAATGAATAAGATTATAAAATAATTATAAATATAAATTGAATAAGATTATAAAATAATTATAAATATAAATTGAATAAGATTATAAAAATAATTATAAATATAAATTGAATAAGATTATAAAAATAATTAGAAATATAAATTGAATAAGTTTATAAAATAATTAGAAATATAAATTGAAAAAGATTATAAAATAATTAGAAATATAAATTGAATAAGTTTATGAAAATAATTATAAATATAAATTGAATAAGATTATAAAATAATTATAAATATATATTGAATAAGGTTATAAAAACAATTATAAATATAAATTGAATAAGATTATAAAAATAATTATAAATATAAATTGAATAAGATTATAAAATTATTAGAAATATAAATTGAATAAGATTATAAAAATAATTAGAAATATAAATTGAATAAGGGTATAAAAATAATTAGAAATATAAATTGGATAAGATTATAAAAATAATTATAAATATGAATTGAATAAGATTATAAAAATAATTATAAATATAAATTGAATAAGTTTATAAAAATAATTATAAATATAAAAGAATAAGATTATAAAATAATTAGAAATATAAATTGAATAAGATTATAAAAATAATTAGAAATATAAATTGAATAAGATTATAAAAATAATTATAAATATAAATTGAATAAGTTTATAAAAATAATTAGGAATATAAATTGAATAAGTTTATAAAATAATTAGAAATATAAATTGAATAAGATTATAAAAAAATTAGAAATATAAATTGAATAAGTTTATAAAAATAATTATAAATATAAATTGAATAAGATTATAAAATAATTATAATTATAAATGTAATAAGGTTATAAAAACAGTTATAAATATAAATTGAATAAGATTATAAAAATAATTAGAAATATACATTGAATAGGTTTATAAAAATAATTAGAAATATAACTTGAATAAGGTTATAAAAATAATTATAAATATAAATTGAATAAGATTATAAAAATAATTAGAAATATAAATTGAATAAGATTATAAAAATAATTAGAAATATAAATTGAATAAGATTATAAAATAATTAGAAATATAAATTGAATAAGATTATAAAAATAATTAGAAATATAAATTGAATAAGATTATAAAAATAATTGTAAATATAAATTGAATAAGATTATAAAAATAATTATAAATATAAATTGAATAAGTTAGTAAAATAATTATAAATATAAATTGAATAAGATTATAAAATAATTATTAATATAAATTGAATAAGATTATAAAATAATTAGAAATATAAATTGAATAAGATTATAAAAATAATTAGAAATATAAATTGAATAAGATTATAAAAATAATTAGAAATATAAATTGAATAAGTTTATAAAATAATTATAAATATAAATTGAATAAGATTATAAAATAATTATAAATATAAATTGAATAAGATTATAAAATAATTAGAAATATAAATTGAATGAGATTATAAAAATAATTAGAAGTATAAATTTAATAAGATTATAAAATAATTATAAATATAAATTGAATAAGATTATAAAAATAATTATAAATATAAATTGAATAAGTTTATAAAAATAATTAGAAATATAAATTGAATAAGATTATAAAAATAATTATAAATATAAATTGAATAAGTTTATAAAAATAATTAGAAATATAAATTGTATAAGATTATAAAAATAATTAGAAATATGAATTGAATAAGTTTATAAAATAATTATAAATATAAATTGAATAAGATTATAAAATAATTATAAATATAAATTGAATAAGATTATAAAATAATTAGAAATATAAATTGAATAAGATTATAAAAATTATTATAAATATAAATTTAATAAGATTATAAAATAATTATAAATATAAATTGAATAAGATTATAAAATAATTATAAATATAAATTGAATAAGATTATAAAATTTATTATAAATATAAATTGAATAAGTTTATAAAAATAATTAGAAATATAAATTGAATAAGATTATAAAAATAATTAGAAATATAAATGTAATAAGGTTATAAAAATAATTAGAAAATCGAAATAAGTATTTATTTTTTTCAATCGAAAAAAATAATTGTATTAAGAGAAGAAACTAAAAAATAAACAAGGATCAAAGAAAGGAATTCATTTGTAACATTATTATATTTTAATGGAATTTGTCTTTTCATTTCGATTAAATGTATTTCTTCTTTTAGATCATCATGGACACATGTTTCGTCATCTTTAACTCTTATGTGTGGCTAAGCGTACATAGATTAAAGAGCGAAACTGCAGTTGTTGGCACATAGCTCTCTACCGATTGCACAAAAAATGCTTGTGAGAGACAGTTGAATGAATGATTCAGAAAGAGGGATTTGAAGAGAACGCGCAAAACATATGGAAGAGCACGCTAATCTTAAAAACACGACTGTGAAGCCCCGTTCGAATTTAACGGTGGAAGTTATTTCAAGGTATTAGCAATAATTATAATAAGCAATTGGTGATGGTAAAAGTCAAGTACATGTTTTGTTTCATGAATCCATTATCCCAGGCATTATCTACTTATTTTGGATGACAAATTTCATATTATTACTCTGTGAAGTATAACGAGGGTACAAAGAATGTTGTTTACAGCTGAATTAATTTATTTCTAAGAGGTTAATTCTGTATATGAATTGACCTTGTGTCTAACTTAAGCCATAGAAAGCATATGAACAAATCAGACTTTCGTGGTATTATTTCAATGTAGTGTTTGTTCTGTCCTAGAAGGATCTGCTCGCAGGTAAACCCTCGTAATGTATGATTTTTCTATTACAGCATTCATTCAATTTTCGGAAAGATAGATTCCAAATATAAAATGAATATTTTGTGAGGCATGTTAACAAATGTAGATTTTGAAATAGAATTAAATTGTTGTATGTTGTTTGTGCAAAAGGTTTTAACTATATATTTACTATATAACATGATGAATCACATTCAATCACAAAATTATGACAAGAGGTTTCTTAAGGTGATTAAATTTTTTTTTTGTGTGTGTTTGGATGAGTGTGCTATAATTGAGGATTTCAGAATAAACAACTTAGTATAGTACTTATGCATACTTTGTATTAGTGATTAATTCCTTTCGTCATTTCCAAATGCAAGTTAGTTCTTACAAGAACGTATTAACTCAAAATATTCATAATCGTCGACAATTGTTTCAAACTAGAAAAACAACACTCTTAATCTTATATATTGAGAACGTATGCCTGTAACAATTTTGTTAATTCGTATGATTTTGGTGAGGGTTACAGTCGTACATCTCACGATAACCTGTCA
Source organism: Euprymna scolopes (assembly GCF_053919585.1). Classification (NCBI taxonomy): domain Eukaryota; kingdom Metazoa; phylum Mollusca; class Cephalopoda; order Sepiida; family Sepiolidae; genus Euprymna; species Euprymna scolopes. Next base: position 35,196,166 of record NC_136527.1, read on the forward strand.
TTAACCAGAAATATGCTGCAGGTGGCATGATTAAATGTTTCCCTAGATAAACATATAAGAAATGTGTCACATGATATGGCAAAGAAGTATCTCATGTGTTTGAGGATAGAAAAGAGTTTCCAATCTGAATCTGGAAAGAATCTTGAAAGAAAAAACATATTTTATGCCAAATTACGTGAATACATGGAAATAAAAAATGCAGAATAAAATATTTAATCAAAAGTCAAATTAATAAAAGAATCAATTCGAATATTTTTTAAACTTCATTTCACGTTTTCGCTCCTCCAACAAAAGAAAGAATAAATATTACTGGTGACTTGGATGCGTACGTTCACATGATTTAGACATGACAAATATCAGTGGAAATTATGACATTAGGTTTTCACAAATCTTGTAGGCAGGTGGCCTTGCATTTTTTGGATGTTGTCGATCTAAGGGTTTCCAACGCATTAACTGGGCTTTGGTCTCTGAATCATTCTTTTGAAAACTTTTGACTCACATTCTTAGCACATCTCCAAATTCATTCTAGAGCAATCGACACATGTCATAATCACGTCGCACACCAGTCCTCATTATATAAGTTAAGCAACGTTGAGTCTGGTCACTAAGAGAGCAGTGACTATTTAGGAATAGCAGATGCCATGTGTAAAATGACGCCACCATCTCCCTGCAAGATTTGTGAAAACTTAATGTCATCATTTCCTCTAACAGGGATATACATACAACAGTAGACTGTTTGTAAATTTCATATCATGAAACTTTGAGAATAAAAACTTTATTTATTTGAAGAAAATTATTAACATAATAAAAGGATTATTTTATTTTGTCTCGTTAGAGCAAAGCCACATACATTACAGAAATATGGATTTTCGATTTTTCTTATTTTACTTTGTCATAAAAATGACTAAAACAGTTCTCCAAAGGGTTTTATGTTAGATGGTCACTTAAGCGACGTAGATTGTCACATTCTTATGCAATTGATAGAGGTGAATAAAAAATGTAAACAGAGGACGAGTTAGAACAAGGTTTGCTATGTGTGTAGTTGCGTGTAAGTCAACTTGAAATACTGTCGTGTTTTGAATTTGGATGTTTTGACAAGAGAGTTTTGAGTTTGGCAGTGGGAAGTTTTCACAACAGAATCTCGAATTGACCTGATAAATTGTTAGTTAAACCATATACTTTAGTAAGTTTGAAGAGATCTTCTGGGAATTTACACGTTGTTTTATTACGATATGAATTCATAGCCAAGGGCAAATTTATATGCGGATATTATCCTCGTTACTGCTTTGTTGTAAAAGTTTAGCGTTCTAAGCATTGTGTTAAAATGTTTCTAAGGATTTTTCATGAGGCTAGCTTGTAGATTTCATATAGTTTTTTCTTTTGTTTCAATTTTCTTCAAAGTTCTCAGAAATCAAGGGGCTCCCTACCTAAAATAAATATTTTTTTATTCAAAGAACCAGAATGTTGTTTGTCTCTTTTTTAATTTAATATATTTCAATTTCTCATACATTTCAACCGAGAAATCATTTCACCAAATATATTTGTCAGTTTTTAAAATTCTTTTGTCTAATTCAGTTGCTCTTATAATTACTGAAATAGAAATTTTCCAAAAATTCCAGCTATTTTTCTATCTTCTTAAAAAAGCAGTGTATATCAAGCTTTCACTGTGAGCAGTCATTATAATTCTATCCTGATCATAGTGAAGAAATCCTCTTTTAAGCCAGACGATAAAACCTCCTTTACTTATATAATAATAATAATTCCAGAAAAAACTTAGCAAATTATTGTTTGGCACATGTTTCAATTTTTGAAATACAATGTGTGAAGTATTTTTAACAACTATTTTGATTTCTGTAGTGGCTCTGTAAAGTCCAGCATCATTAGGAACGCTCTGTATGTATTTTCATATGCCTCCACAAATTTCAATCCGATGCAAAAATAGAACCACACACTTAACAAGAATGTGGTTTCTCTCCTGCATGTGTTTTCATATGACTCAACAAATGTGACCTTCGTGCAAAAGAAGAATTACATACTTCACAAGAATGTGGTTGCTCTCCCGTATGGGTTTTCATATGCCTCAACAAACTTAACTTCCATGCAAAAGAAGAACCACATACTTCACAAGAATGTGGTTTCTCTCCCGTATGTGTTTTCATATGACTCAACAAATTTGGCTTCCATGCAAAAGAAGAATCACATACTTTACAAGAATAAGGCTTCTCTCCCGTATGTGTTTTCATATGACTCAACAAACTTGACTTATATGCAAACGAAGAACCACACACTTCACAAGAATGTGGTTTCTCTCTCGAATGTGTTTTCATATGACGCAATAAATTTGACCTCTGTGCAAAAGAAGAACCACATACTTCACAAGAATGTAGTTTCTCTCCCGTATGTGTTTTCATATGACTCAACAAATTTGACTTCAATGCAGAAGAATAACCACATACTTCACAAGAATGTGGTTTCTCTCCTGTATGTGTTGTCATATGCCTAAATAAATGTGACCTCTGTGCAAAAGAAGAACCACATACTTCACAAGAATATGGTTTCTCTCCCGTATGTGTTTTCATATGACTCAACAAACTTGATTTCCATGCAAAAGAAGTACCACATACTTCACAAGAATGTGGTTTCCCGCCTGTATGTGTTTTCATATGACGCAATAAATGTGACTTCCGTGCAAAAAAAGAACCACATACATCACAAGAATGGTGTTTGTAACTCATGTTTGCTTGCATCTGATTCCACAAAAAGTAGGAATGTAATGAAGTGTGTGATGATAGGCACGCTAATAAATTTCAACTTTGGAAAATTAATATGAAGAAATTCATAATTATTTTAAACGATTTTTAAATCAACAATGCAGAAAGGTGCTTCTCTTCCATTAATGAATTTCTTTTCATTGTTGCAAATTCTGAAAGTATAAAATAAATTTGAAAAAGTACATTTCATGTTGTAAAATCCAATTTATTATGTTGGTAGTTATTAAAAATATCCAAACATCTATTAATAATGAAATTAAAATATAAAATGAGTATAGTTTTATTCAATAAAGGTTTGTTTACAAAATTAATGTGTTTTTATTTTTCCAACTGAAAATAATCACATTTTTTTATTTTATAGATAAGGGTTGAGTCTTCATATTATTTGATTCTTCAGAATACTGTTCTCCACTTGGGTGTTATTTTCACAATGTTTCTATGTTACCTCCGATCTTATTCAGGTGTATTTTGTCGAACTTGAGAACCTTTCTCTTGAACTCAAAAATCTTTACATAATTCTGAATGGAACGTTTTATTTAGTACATGGGATTAGCACACTCTCGTATTGGAAGCGATGGCTGGGTAAAAATTCGTAAGTAATTTTTAATTCTATTTTCAATCTCACTTGGGATAAAAAAAATTCTTGCGTTCAGTAGTATGTAACCTACAACTGAATTTTACCAAGTACTCTAATCATAGCAACATATATTAGCATTACAGGTCCTAGCAGACAATCCTAGTATTTTGTTTCTAGATGTTATATCAGTATTCATTACTTCATGTATATATATATATATATATATATATATATATGGATGTATAGAAAGTTTTTATTACATATTACTATATGTATATATATATATATTATTATTAATGGTTCCTTTATCGTGTTAAATAATATATAACTTAGCTTACTCTTGAATACTATATTATGTCTAGCTCTCTCATAGCAGGGATCTACATTGCGAGTAAATCACTCGCATTTACGAGTGATTTTTCCAGTTGGCGACTAAAAATAAAAAACGCTTATCTTTTTGGCGACTGTTTTTTTACTGACAACTATTCTAATCGTGAATGAAAAATGTTTTTCAACTTATATTTTCTTAAAATAAAACGAGCAAAGTCAAATTATATAAACAGTAGAAAAGTAGTAGAACATCGACGAGGTGTTGCATCCCTCTGCCTGTTCTACAAATACTTTAATGGTGAATGCTCTGACGAACTGCAAACACTTGTACCTCCCCGACGTAACTACCCCCGACAAACTCGACAAGCTACTAAGTCTCATCCCTTTACAGTAGAGATCCCTAGGTGCAAGAAAGCCTTTTACTCCAATAGTTTCTTCCCCAGAACTGTGGGTCTTTGGAACTCCCTTCTGAGATTCTGCTTTCCCAACTGCAATGATATGCAGAAGTTCAAGTGTAATGTTAACAAACATCTTTCTACTCTTCTCCCTTCATAATGACCCCGCTAATTAATTCCCTAATAGTAGCCCCCTGCTTCAAAGTGGCACTGTGCCTTGTTTGGGGTGAAAATTGAATAATATATATATATATATATATATATATATATATATATATATATATATATATATATATATATATATATATATTTTCTTTTTTAAACAAAGGCTTTTGAAAAAAATCTCTAAAATGAAATTGATCACGTGGTATTATTTCGCAAAACTTTGACAGTACTCGGCTTCTTTTGAAGTTTTTAAAAGAATATCATTGGAATAACATTAGAACTATGCTTGCTAAGTGGTGGTTTGCGGTTAAGGTCTTTAGAAAATTAAAAAAACAAAACAATTATTTTGCTATCTCTTAAATACAGCATTATATTTAATCTAAGCTACTACTGCGCACTGTGGTAAGTAAATTTTCAAATATTTTTTTCTTTAAAAAATTTACATTCTATTAAAATATTCAGCTAATGAAGCAAAAAAAAAACCCATGAATTTTATAAAAAAAAAAACACATGTTGATGCTTAAAAACTATTTGCCGGACAAGTGCTGCAGTAGTGTATTATCGACATTCACCAACAAAAAACAAAAAACAATTGTCTTTTCGAAATTATCAACAATTTTTAAAAAATTCAATTCCATTTAATTTTAAATTGTCCGCGAAAGATTACTATCCTATGTGATAAGTCACTTTAATACGCGTGTGCATGCACATATGGGACATGATTAGCCTTGCTGTGCGCTCGAGCGTACCTTAACGAAAGCTGTAAAATGGCCGAAAATAGTCTGAGGGTTCAGAGGTTCTTACCCACTAGCGTAGCTAAGGCGGTGGGGGCGGGGATGTGGTCCGCCCGAGTAATAGCCATAGAGGGATAACAGCCATAGAGGGATAACAGTCATAGAGGTTTTTTTCGGCTGAAATAAGGTGTGAAAATAGTCGGAAATAGAATTTATTTATTATATATTATGTAATTTTTAAGTTTTAATTCAAAAAAATTTTTTTAGAATATTATAAACTCTTAAAAAAATTACTTAGTCATTAAAAAATCTTTTTTACTGATTTTTATTGAAAACTTTTGTACTTTTGAAATCATTTGATGATATTTAATTTTTTAACTGTGAAAAATGAGAAAGGATCATATATATATATATATATATATATTTAAATCAAAAAGATCAAAGAAACAAAAAAACGGGCAGGTGGAATTGTTAAAACTTTTCCTTAAGGCCTTATCGTCTGACCCTCTAAGAGGAAACGTCAGAATGATAAATTAAAATATTGAGATGATAGTTCGAGCTAGCACTGTATAAAAACGAAAACCAACCATGTTTTATACAGTGCTAGGTCGAACTATCATCTCAATATCATTGAGGAGTTAGTCATTAATAACTCTCGACCTAGCCTGTGTAGACAAAAGATTTTCAAACATCAGTTAGAAATATTTACTGATTTAAAACCACCTGAACAGTGAGAATTATATTTTTTTTCTCTCACTGGTTTTCCAACTGAAACCAATTTCCCTCTTTCCTCATTCGATTCTTAGCTTTTAATTTATCATTCTGACGTTTCCTCTTAGAGGGTCAGACGATAAGGCCTTAAGGAAAAATTTTAACAATTCCACTTGCCCGTTTTTTTGTTTCTTTGATCTTTTTGATTTAAATTAAATTATGTTTCCTCTGAAATTTCTCCTTCCATTTTGCTGTACCAAGAATTTACTTATGCACAACATATATATATATAATCTATATATATAAAAATGTAAATGTTGGTTCGTTCGGAGTTAATTGTCTAAAAAACCACTGGACAGATGGCTTCCACGTTTTGGTATAACATGTTTACTATATCCATGTGTGTTTTTATATATTCCTTTTTAATTATAAGATTATACTTAATTTTTCTATGATAAATAGGTGAATTTCTTTTTACCGAGAGGCCATTTTTTTTATTTAGGGACAATTATTTATTACCGCTTCCTGTCACATGACCAGTGTTACAATTTAGCGGTTTTCCTGCTAGATCTGGAGATTTCGTTTACAATCTAGCGGGAAATTCTAGAAAATCTGGAGGTATTTGGCACCCAGACACCCGCATTAGATTGCTTGAAAATACTTTAAAACATAAAATAAACTCATTCATGTAAGTAAAAAAAAATAGCATTTATTGCCTTTGGTAACAATTATTTATTGATTATTTGTTTTGTTTTTCACCTTTTTTCGACTAACCATTCTTAAATGTCACTATAAAATCGATTTTTCCGAGTACATTTTAGGTGGGGGGGCATTCCAATCTCCCCGAAGGGATTTGTATTACTGTACACGGGTTTGTATTACTGTACAAATAGATTCGAAAAAGTTGTCAAAAAACAAATATATAACAAAAATCTTATCAAAGGCAAGATAAGTTACTTTTCTGCCAAACTGGCTAGCGATTTTCTGGACATTTCTTTCTCCTGATCTCGCGGGTTTTTTTTTAAATCTCAGTTGACAACATTGCATCACTAAAAAAACACCACAGGCTTAATGTAAACAGAATGTGTTTACAATATCGGTAAATTTTCAATGGGTTTATTGATAATGTAACCATGTGATTGAACTTTAATTTAAATTAACCATACGTGGTCGAAAAATGAATGCCGACGCTCAAAGTGTATACACATTTTGATTCCTCCCTTTACTTAAAAATTCACCAAAAATCAGGAAATTAACGAATTTTAATGAAAATTGCAGTATTTTTCAAATAATGATCGCAGAATATAATGAACTAATTATTTTTACTTAACTCTTGGTGAAAATGTTTTATTTTGTTTAAACAAAAAATACCTTTACTAAAGTTATGGTTTTCAGTAGTAAATAAAAAATACAAGAATTTATTTTTGCTTTTTTTAAAGAATCGTAATTTGTAACAATAAAAAATAATTTTTACAGTAACATTACGAGAAAAGCTCCTAAAGTCCGAATTAATGTATTCGATATAACTCGAAGAAAAATGAATTATCGGATACTATTCAGGAAATTAAAGATTCAATTAGATTCCTATTTCAGTCACCTAAATTATTTAGGGTGAAATGAGTTTAGGAATTTATAGCCAAACCTAAATATTTTTTTTATAAATATCCAGATACGCTACTACAGAACACCGACCACTCTAATTTGTTTTGGGGGGGGGAGATGTGATGTTGGGGCGCGCACGTGCCAACATCACATCCGCCCCCCCCCGCTCGCGCCCCCAATGTACAAAGTAAAATCTTCGGAAAATGTTAAATGGTGTTCTAATTGGTAAATGTCTGTGCGTTACTTATGGAAAATTTGAAAATTTGATGTTCCAGGTAAAAAAAAAAACCAGATAAATTACCCCCTACTCCAACTTGGTGTGCTTTCCTTTTCTTATTTTATTTCTTTTTCAGCTAATTTTAAATTTTTCACCCAAAAAGCGTTATAAGGTATTTTTGAAAATTAGAAAATTCTATGTCCTGGAAAAAATCCCCTCCCCCAATATAGTTTGCTTGGTGAAGCCGTCGTTTATGCTACAGCGTGCATGTGCATAGCATAAACGGATGCTGCAAAATGGTGGAAAGAAGTTCGTGGGTTCAGGGGTAAATACCATGCAAACGGTAAATTTGCCCCAAGTTTGACTATCAGATTCGTTGTCAGCGACCGCAATTACCTATAAAAAAACAAATTAGAGTGGTCGGTGTTCTGTAGTAGCGTATCTGGATATTTACTCTTTTTTTCTTGCTTAAAAAAATAGCATTAATACAGTAAGTTAGGTAAACTGACTTTTTCGTTTAAAAATGGAATTATTTCCCTTTCGTTAACTTTTTCTTTTTTTTTAATAAATATTTTGTGGGGTTTGTATTACTGTACACATAGATTCGAAAAAGTTGTCCAAAAAGAAATATATAACAAATAAATGTTATCAAAGGCAAGTTACTTTTCTACCAAACTGGATATATTTTTCGTGTTTTTATTCAATGTAACTTTTATTCAGCTCGAAAACCATACAGTGTTTACCGATGTATTGGAACATTCAAGATGGCGTCTGATTCTCTCTTTAACACGGTAAGTGTGGGAAAAGATGTTATAAATAAAAAACCGGATAAAATACTGTTAAAAACTCGCTCAATATATGTTACCGTGACATAGGTTGACATATATTCGGCGGGTTTTTAATAGTATTTTGTATAGTTTTTTTATTTATAACACCTTTTTCCATATTTACGGTGTTAAAGAGGGTGTGAGACGCCATCTTGAATTTTCAATACATCGGTAAACACTGTATGTTTTTCGAGCTGAATAAATATGTTACATTGAATAAAAACACAAAACATATATCCAGTTTGGCAGAAAAGTAACTTATCTTGCCTTTGATAACATTTATTTGTTATATATTTGTTTTTGACAACTTTTTCGAATCTATGTGTACAGTAATACAAACACCCATTTTGTGTTTTATATACATAAAGTACAATTGTTGAATGTTACTGTTTTGATTATATTCGTTTGGGGGGGCACAATTAAAAAATTAAGAAAGATTAAAATGAAGCGAAATTTAAGTTTGCGTTCCATTTTTACAACAACCGTAAAACAGTGCATACTCAGCAAGTTTTATCGTAATTTATAAGCATATTGAAACACTAAATCAACATTTTATTTATTTTTTGCATGATTAATGATGGAAGTATTTTTCTGTTTATTTTCTTAACATCTGTTAAAAAAAATAAATAATTTGTACATTCTCTTGAAAAAAAGAATCAAACTTTTCTCTACTTTCACATGGGTTCCATTTTAACAAACTGAGCCACAGCAACGCATGGCCGGGTACAGCTAGTATATATCTATATATATATATATAAATGTAAATTTGGTTCGTTACAAATGAATAAAAGCATATTTCTACGTTACCAATTTATTCGAAATTTTCAGACAACCCATCTTTAGAGTCGAGGTATGTTTTTATGTTATTAAAACAAATTTGCCTCGCGAATTATTAAAATATTAAATAAAATAAATATATTTTCGTAAGCCGTTACTGCGAATCTGTTCTGTTTATAAAACTGAACTTCCGGTTCGATTCATTTCACAGCCACGAATTGACGAAAGATTTCATTTTGTTAAATCGATAAGTAAAAAAAACAAAAAAAAACATAATTCATTTGTTTATCTTCCAAATTTTTTAATTCACACATTTTTTCAAAGGCCAAAAAAAGTTTGTCGCTTGCTTTTTGAGTTTTTTTTTTGTTTTTAGGTATAAGATTGGTTGGTAAGGCAGTAAGGCACCGCCAAAAATGGCCCGAAAATCAAGTTGTTTTTTAAAACGAAATTACATTTATTAAAATCCATTATTTCTGAGTAACTTTTTTTTTTCCAGAAAGATAAAACCCTGAATTTTATCATATAGAAAACAGAATAATGTAAAACTCTTTCTACTATTTTTAATTAAATTTTAAATGTTAAATTTCCCCCAAAATTTAACAATTGACATTTTTTGTCTTGCACAAAAAACGTACATAAATATTTTTAAAAAAAAAGAAGGTTTTTGAACTAATTAATTTATTTATTTGTTTTCTAACTAAGATTTAGGATGATTTTCTATGAGAATATGCAAAAATATTATAATATAATATCTGGATCTCAAATAATTCCACTTATTAATATAGGCAACCAGTTACTTCGCGTCGATCTACAGTCTAGATCGATAATGTTTACGTTTGTATTAACAAAATATGGAAGACCAAACAGGCCAAAAAAAACTTATTTTTCAGTGACGAAAATTTCAGTGTATTATTAACGCTGAGGCTGGCCAGTACCAGATGTGTTACCATTTGTATGAGTTTGGTTTTTAATGTGTATGTGTGTGGGGGCCAGGCTCCCCAAAATGGGGGGGCAATTTAAAGCAGAATAAAAAAAATATTTCAGCGCGTTTGGTCCACCGTAGTTGAAAGGCGGCAAACGTTTTCAATGAAAAAATGGTGCTATTTTTAACACAAAGGGCACAATATTTATCGAATTTTTTTATTTGTATCGATTCTTCAAAGCATGCCCTGTTTAATAATGGTCATGCATTGTTCGGCTCGCTAAAAAAAAATTGTTAATTTATTTATCAAAGATTTTAAAATGGCTTTTTTCGTATAAATATTAAAAAAAATTTTTTTGTTTTGCTTAACTTAAATTAATTATTTTACTTAACATATTCACCGAATTTCACACTTCAAAACTCAAAAGCGGGATAATTAAACACAATCGAAGTTCTGATATTCAGAAGTCAAAATAAGGTATGCAAACAATTTTTTTTAATCTATAATTCTGTCCATTACAACAACACAATATGTTGTGTTCAGTTTCAGATGATTATTTTAAGCATAGTTGTACCCCCTCAAAAAAAGGGGGGGTCGTAAGCAAAAAATATATATATAAATATCGTTTATGAAAAATAAGTATACTGTTTTAAAGTTCATTCTTCTCTTAATAATCGCTGAAAATTTCGTATTGATCGGATAATTACCTGATTTTTGGTAGATTTTTAAAAAGACGGTCCGTCAAAAAGTACTGACCTGCCCCCCCCCCCCAGTTTTGGCGGTGCCTAAATGCAAGGAGTGGTCCGCGCTATTTTTTAAATCGTATTTCCAGGTTTAATTAAAGTTTTATTATGTTTTTTTATTCAATTGTAAGGTTAAAATACAGATTAGGTACAAAACACCTTCCCATCCCCATGTTAAGAATGGCTTTTTAAATAATAACGTTATTATTTCAACACGGATCACTCTCTGCATGAGTACTGTACTTTCACCTAACAATTTAATAAACAAAACATGGTACTTATGCAGAGAAAGTACCATAATAATAGAATAATAGAATAATAACGTTATTTAGAATGCCATTCTTAACATGGGGAGGACGTTTTGTTACTATTCTATACTTTCACCTAACAATTTAATAAACAAAAGATGGTACTTATGCAGAGAAGGTACCATGCTGAAATAACGCTATTAAGAAAGTCATTCTTAACATGGGAAAGGGAGAGTGTTCTGTAACTATTTTATATTTTCACCTAACAATTTAATAAACAAAAGATAGTACTTATGCAGAGAAGGTACCGTGCTGAAATAATACCGTTATTTAGAAAGCTATTCTTAACATGGGGAGGGAGTTTTGCATCTATTCTAAAATATGAATGCTTTTTCTTTATTAAAGAAATTGGGTACTCATGCACGTATTGATCTATGCTGAAATAATAACGTTATTATTTAAAAAGCCATTCTTAACATGGGGAGAAGAGGGTGTTTTGTAACTATTCTGGACTTTCACCTTACAATTTAATAAACAAAAATTAAACTTAAGCAGACAAGGAACAGTATTAACATTATGGAGAATACAATTGAATAAAAAAAAAACTTTAATTAAACTTGGAAATACGATTTAAAAAATAGTACGGATCGGTAAGTGCATTAGCACCATAAATTTGTCTAATTCTTAATTTCTTATGTTATTGGAAAAAAAAAGGTAAATATGAGGAATTACTCCACCCTCGAAAATTCCTTTAAAATTACCATTCCTACAGGTTTTCGGGGTCACTGAAAACGAAAATAACCTTTATAATTAAGACAAACGAGTAGTTTCCAAGATATGAAAAAAAATGTTAGTTTAAAAAAGTGAAGGATCACTTTTCCATAATAACTTAACGTAAAATGATCACCCACTTTGTGGCCACGATTTTTGGGGTGGGGGCTTTCTTTCTACCCTTGGAAAATCCTTTAAAATTACCTGCTTAAATTGGTTGGAGGGGAGGAGGGTCGGCCGCCAAAACACCCCTCCCCACACACAGAAAAATACCCCTCTCTCAGGTGGCCAGAAAGTGGGTGCTCATTCTAAGTTAAATTTAAATTGAAAAGTGATCACCCACTTTTCGAAAAAGTAATTTCTTCATATCATGAAAACTTCTTTTTGCGACGGAAACGATTTGAAGATTCGTTTTTAGTACACTAAAATCTACAATAAAATATTTCGTTATATAAGAACATGAGACGGGCCTTAAAGTAAAATAATACCGGATTTTTTGGGCAGATTTGCCATTTAGTTGTATAATATCCTCAAACCAGGTAATCACTAAAAGAGACTCTTAAAAGTCGTTACCTGTATCGATCAAAATTTAAAACCACTGATTATATGTCAGCCTACATCACAGTAACATATATTGAGTGAGTTCCTAACAGTATTTTGTATAGTTTTTTAGTTTAAACTCATTTTCCCAAAATTTCCCCCAAATTAACATGTTCGATACAGTCCACCGCCATTTGTATTTTTCAAATATACCGATAAACACTGCATGTTTTTGAACTGATTAAACATTATACATTACATAAAAACACTACAATCTTATCCAGTTAGGTAGAACATTTACTTTTCTTGCCTTTGATAACATTTATTTGTTATATATTAATTTTTTGACAACTTCTTTGTATCTGTTAAGACAAAACCTTTTCATTTAATGTAACGTTTAGTCAGCTCGAAAAACAGTGCTTATCGTGTATTTGAAAGATACAAATGGTGGCGGACACTGTTGATTATGTTAAGTTTGAGAAAGTGAGTTAAAACTAAAAAAAACTATACAAAATACTGTCACAAACCCACCGATTATGTCAGCCTATGTCATGGTAACATATTCGGTGGGGTTTTGACACTGTATTGTATAGTTTTTAGTTTTCAACTTAATTTCCCAAACTTAACGTATTCAACAGTCTGCAACCATTTCTGTTTTTCCAGCCGATTAAACATTTTACCTGACATAAAAACACTAAACAATCATCCAGTTAGGTAGAAATGTAACTTACCTTACCTTTGCTTTCCTTACCTTGGCTTTCATTTCTTTTTGGACAACTTTTTCAAATCTGTGTATAGTACCCCCCCACCACTCAAATATTAATTACTAACTCACAATTTTGTGAAAAGAAAAAAAAAACATTTAGCGTTTCAACCTTAGCTTTATCCACTGATTGTTGGTCAAGCTCAAGCCATGATTGACGGTAATCCTGAGGATCAGGATCCAATTCTGCAAGAGTACCATTTTTTCATTTTTTTTAAGAGTGGATTGCTGTACTAAGAATATAAGAAACATGCATTTGCTCTTTTTATTAGAATTTTCCATTACACCAAATTGAGCCACAGCAACGCGTGGCAAGGTACAGCTAGTATATAATATATACATATATAATATATATATACACAATATATATATACACAATATATATACGCACAATATATATATACACAATATATATATATATACACAATATACACACAATATATACACAATATATATATATATATATATACAATATATATATATACATATACACAATATATATACAGAAAATATATATATATACAATATGTATATATAAATATATAATATATAAAATATATTTTTAGTCATCGACATACAGACCTGTTTCGTTGTTTCACAACTCATACACATATAAACAATATATATACACAATATATATACATATGCACAATATATATACACAATATATACGCATATGCACAATATATATACACAATATATATATATAGGCATAAACACAATATATATACACAATATATATATACCATATATACATACACAATATGTATACACAATATATATATATACAATATATCTACACACAAAATATATACACTTAATATATATATACACAATATATATATACCATAGATATACACAATATATACACAACATATATATACACACTATATATGTACACTATTGATATACAATATATATATACCCAATATATATACACAATATATATATACACACAATACATATATACTATATATATACAATATATATATACCCACAATATATATACAATATATATATATATACAATATATATACACCCACAATATATATACAATATATATATATATATATATACAATATATATATATACAATATATATATATATATATGTATACAATATATATATACAATATATATATATATCTATACAATATATATACAATATATATATATATGTATACAATATATATACAATATATATGTATACAATATATATGTATACAATATATATATATATACAATATATATACACAATATATATACACAATATATATACACAATATATATATACACAGAATATATATACAATATATATACACAATATATATACATACACATAATATATATACATACACATAATATATATATATATACAAAATATATATATACACAATATATATGCACACAATATATATATATATACACACACACAATATATATACATACACAATATATATACATACACAATATATATACATATATACATATATATGTACACTGTAAATCAACAGAGCAGTAATATTTAAAAACAAAAAGAATTAAGCTATTTATTCAAGTTATTTGATAAAATTTAAACTAAATAAAATTTCTGAATTTCACCCTTTTCATTTTGTCTATCTCATAATTCGAAAATTTAAAATAACATCACCTAATATTATTGGTTTTTTCATAACAGCAAAATAGTATCACATTGTTTTAGCTAGTAAATTTTTGCATTACATTGAGTTGGCTAGTAAATTTTCTATTTGGCTTGTCAAAGGTTAACTAAAATCAAATTCTGTCCGTAGAGATCTGGATCGATTGTTTTCAAATGAATTTATAAATAATAATGCACATTATATATTTTAAGAGTTTTAAGCAAATAAATTTATAAATAATGTACATTATATATTTCAAGAGTTTGATGCAAATAAATTTTTGAATAATAATGTACATTATATATTTTAAGAGTTTTAAGCAAATAAATTTATAAATAATAATGTACATTATATATTTTAACAGTTTTAAACAAATAAATTTATAAATAATAATGTACATTATATATTTTAAGTTTTAAACAAATAAATTTATAAATAATAATGTACATTATATATTTTAACAGTTTTAAACAAATACATGTACATTATATATTTTAATTTTTTCACGAGATTTGGAACGTTTTATTTAGTACATGAGATTAGCACACTCTAGTATTGGTAGTGATGACTGGGTAAAAATTCAGAAGTAATTTTTAATTCTATTTTCAATCTCACTGAGGATAAAAACTTCTCGCGTTCAGTAGTATGTAACCTACAACTAAATTTTACCAATCCTAGTATGAATTTGAAGAACTATTTTATTTCTACATGTTATCAGTATTTATTACTTCATATCATATATCTATATATATACATATATATATATATAGATAGATAGATGCATAGACAGTTTTTATTACATATTACTATATATATATACATATATATATATATATATATATATATATATTAATGGTTCCTTTATCGTGTTAAATAATATATAACCTAGCTTACTCTTCATTGTTCTTCTCTATTTATAATATTTACTTTATCCCATAATGGTAGATGATTTCACTTTTCCATCCATATATATTCTGCCATAACTGATTTTTCAATCTCTCCACATATTACAGCTTTTCAATGATTTTATAACCTTACTGTTAGTGAATGACATGACTCATATTTGTATAATTTTCCACATTTACGTGGAATCTCTTAGTCATGATTGTTTTCATAAGTGGCTTTCCATGAACATGTTTCTGTAGAATCGAATCACTCTTGAATACTATATTATGTCTAGCTCTCTGGTGTATTGTTTTCTTAAACTTTCCACCTTATTTTGATATTTTTATCAGTAGCAATACACATGAACGATAAAGTGCTTTGGATAATCACACATTTCAAGGGGATTCTGATAAAATAGTCATATTTTACAAACAAAAGCATTTTAAGTTGTCAATATACCACTGTTTTGTTTTTTCAAACGAATGTATAAATAATAATGTGCAGTATATATTTTAAGAGTTTTAAACAAATAAATTTATAAATAATAATGTACATTATATATTTTAAGAGTTTTAAACAAATACATTTATAAATAATAATGCACATAATATATTTTAAATTTTTCAAAAGACATTTTTAATAGTTTCGCTGGTCTGAAATAGATTTGAGTAATCGTTTTTCCGTTGTGTAAAAACAGATTTCCACATGACGAGTATGGAATTTTTTTTTAAAAATTTATTTGAACAACCACTGTTAAATAAAACAATCTTTTTACTGTTTTAATCTGTTTTCTCTTGTGGTAAATAGCAATTATAAAACATAATATCCAGAAAAAATCTTTTTGATTTTTAGTGTATACTGTAGTATTAGTAATAGCATCATAACCAGCAGCAGCGATAGGTGTGTCAGAAATTTCGTGAAAAGTATTGAATAATTCCACCCCGTCTTTTCAAGCTTATAACTCCTCGAAAAATGTAATTCAAGCCCTAATTTTTTTCCAATAAAAGGGACAAGGACCAAGGTTTCATTAAAAGAAAAAACAAAAAAAACCTGTTCTTTTTTTAAAAAAGGTTTTAAACTTCGGACTTTATAGGTAAATTTCTAAAAGAACGCTACCTTTTTTTGTTTTAAATCTGAATATATTATTTATTGACCTTTTCTCTTCAATTTGTGATATATAACACTTTGCTGAGTAAATTAATGATTTACTTTTTAATAGACATTTAAAAATGGGAGGCGTGAATTATTCGACCCCCTGTTTTTCCAAGCTTATAACTACTCGAAAAATGTAATTCAAGCCCTATTTTTTTCAATTAAAGGAGCAAGGACCAAGGTTTCATAAAAAAAAACAACATGGTTTAAAAAAGGTTTTAAACTACGAACTTTACAGGTAAATTTCTAAAAAAAGACTACTTTTTTGTTTGAAATTTGAATATATTATTTATTGACCTTTTCTCTTGAATTTGTGATATATAAAACTTTGGTGAGTAAATCAATTATTTACTTTTTAATAGACACTTGAAAATGGGGGGTGAATTTTAAAAAAAGTTTGTCTAAAATATTATATTCAGTTTATTGGAAAGAGCATAAAATTTCATATTGACCCTGAAAATATCGTAAAAATAGAATCAATAGAAAAATTTGGATAGATTTTTAAAGTTTAAAAATTGAAAAATATTTAGTTCGTAAAATTCATTACTGTTTTAAAAAAAAATTTCTCTTACTTTTAAAACAACTTTTATAGTTTATTTTGGAAGTATAATCCATAAAAAAAATAAACAACCCACTTTTAAAAGAGAAATTACGAGTTTTTTATATTTTATTCGCAGTTTCGTGTTAGGGGTGTAAAAAATTCTTACAAAAATTCTGATACACCTACAGCAGCGATAACACGGCCACTGTAAACAGACGTTTATTTGTTGTTGATTTTTATTCCAGATCCATTTTTTAATTGTAAATCTGATTATAAAAATTTGCTTACATGTATTGTTATCAAGCATATGAATATTTAAAAACTTTGACTAGTGATCAGAATTTTTTTAAATATTGTGGTTTTTGTTTGAACAACCGAAAATGTGACTGAATTATTTTTTGGGTTCACATGTACGAGTGGTACAACCCCTTTCTCTATTTTGGACATTTTCGCAGAAAAAGACATGAAATGTAATTAAAAATAAAAATCAAATTTATTCAAAATTTGTGAACAGATTTAACAAAAAATTATTTTTAAAATATATAAATAGGTGGGTAAAAAATACTTGATACTTTTCCAAACGTTGCGTT
Organism: Euprymna scolopes; assembly: GCF_053919585.1. Taxonomy (NCBI): domain Eukaryota; kingdom Metazoa; phylum Mollusca; class Cephalopoda; order Sepiida; family Sepiolidae; genus Euprymna; species Euprymna scolopes. Next base: position 35,214,067 of record NC_136527.1, read on the forward strand.
TTCTGTTAGAGTGACGTCTCTTGTGTTAAATAACATTTATTTATGTCTGTTAGTTAATGACATGACTCACATTTGTATAATTTCCCCCATTAACATGAAATCTATTAGTCAAGATGTTTGACACGCACATGTTTCTGGAGAGTCGAATCACTCTTGAATACTATATTGTGTCTAGCTCTCTGTTGTATTGTTTTCTTAAACTTTCCATCTTATTTTGACATGTATTTTTATTAGTAGCAATACACATACACGATGAAATGCTTTGGATAATCACAGATCCCAAGGGGATTCTGATAAAACAGTCATATTTTACAAACCAAAGAATTATAAGTTCTCAAAATACCAACGTTTGTTTAGGAAAGTAATACACTTTCAAATAAATTTATAAATAACGTACATTATATATTTTAAGAGTTTTAAGCAAATAAAGTTATAAAAATGTTAACATCATAAGATGGTGTTTTCGGTAAGATTTTCAAATACTCATACTGTGTTTGTATGAAGAATATTTTCATGAGATTTAGAATCTTGGCAGAAAAGATATCACTTTTAATAATTTCGGGTGTCTGAAATAGATTTGAGCACTCGTTTATCCGTTGTCTAAAAAAAGATTTCAACATGACGAGTATGGGAAATTTTTTAAAAAGTCTTATTTGAACAACCACTGTTAAATAAAATAATCTTTTCCTGTTTTAATCTGTTAAAATAATAATTATATGTGTTTTTCTATTGGAGTAAATAGCAATATATAAACATGATATCCGGAAAAAATCGTTTTAATTTTGAGTGTAGGCAGTAGTATTAGTAATAGCATCATAACCAGCAGCAACCACTATAAACGGACGTTTTGTTGTTGATTTTTATTCCAGATTGATTTTTGTAATTGATAATCTGATTATAAAAAAAAATTCTTTCATGTTTAGTTAGAGCTATTTTCTTATCAAGCATATAAATATTTAAAACTTTGACTAGCGGTCAAAATTTTAAATATTGTGTTTTTAGCTTTGAACAACCGAAAATCTGACTGAATGATGGGAAATCATTTTATATTAAATTCTGAAACAATTTTTATCTTTAATTAAAGTTTTTCAACGTGTTCACGCATAATTGTCAATAAAGGGAGAATCACATATTTTGGAGTTTTTTGTTTAAAACTTTTTAGACTTAATATTTTGCTCCCTTTTTCATTTTTCATAACAAAAATTTATTTTGAGTTGTATTGTTATCTTGTTTTTCGTCAGTAGTATGCCATTGTTATAATGGAGAAGCAGCTATTTTTAACTAGAAAAGACGGTGGCTGCGGGAGGTGGGTGGATAATGTAGGGAATTGAGGGAGGTGGGTAGATAATGTAAAGAATTGAGGGAGGTGGGTAGATGATGTAAAGAATTGAGGGAGGTGGGTAGATGATGTAAAGAATTGAGGGAGGTGGGTAGATGATGTAAAGAATTGAGGGAGGTGGGTGGATGATGTAGAGAATTGAGGGAGGTGGGTGGATGATGTAAAGAATTGATGGAGGTGGGTAGTTGATGTAAAGAATTGAGGGAGGTGGGTAGATGATGTAAAGAATTGAGGGAGGTGGGTAGTTGATGTAAAGAATTGAGGGAGGTGGGTAGATGATGTAAAGAATTGAGGGAGGTGGGTAGATGATGTAAAGAATTGAGGGAGGTGGGTAGTTGATGTAAAGAATTGAGGGAGGTGGGTAGATTATGTAAAGAATTGAGGGAGGTGGGTAGTTGATGTAAAGAATTGAGGGAGGTGGGTAGATTATGTAAAGAATTGAGGGAGGTGGGTAGATGATGTAAAGAATTGAGGGAGGTGGGTAGATGATGTAAAGAATTGAGGGAGGTGGGTAGATGATGTAAAGAATTGAGGGAGGTGGGTAGATGATGTAAAGAATTGAGGGAGGTGGGTGGATGATGTAGAGAATTGAGGGAGGTGGGTGGATTATGTAAAGAATTGAGGGAGGTGGGTAGTTGATGTAAAGAATTGAGGGAGGTGGGTAGATTATGTAAAGAATTGAGGGAGGTGGGTAGATTATGTAAAGAATTGAGGGAGGTGGGTATATGATGTAAAGAATAGAGGGAGGTGGGTAGATGATGTAAAGAATTGAGGGAGGTGGGTTGATTATGTAAAGAATTGAGGGAGGTGGGTAGATTATGTAAAGAATTGAGGGAGGTGGGTAGATGATGTAAAGAATTGAGGAAGGTGGGTAGATTATGTAAAGAATTGAGGGAGGTGGGTAGAATATGTAAAGAATTGAGGGAGGTGGGTAGATGATGTAAAGAATTGAGGGAGGTGGGTGGATGATGTAAAGAATTGAGGGAGGTGGGTAGAATATGTAAAGAATTGAGGGCGGTGGGTAGAATATGTAAAGAATTGAGGGAGGTGGGTAGATAATGTAAAGAATTGAGGGAGGTGGGTAGATGATGTAAAGAATTGAGGGAGGTGGGTAGATGATGTAAAGAATTGAGGGAGGTGGGTGGATGATGTAAAGAATTGAGGGAGGTGGGTAGATTATGTAAAGAATTGAGGGAGGTGGGTAGATTATGTAAAGAATTGAGGGAGGTGGGTGGATGATGTAAAGAATTGAGGAAGGTGAGTAGAATATGTAAAGAATTGAGGGAGGTGGGTAGATGATGTAAAGAATTGAGGGAGGTGGGTAGATAATGTAAAGAATTGAGGGAGGTGGGTGGATGATGTAAAGAATTGAGGGAGGTGGGTAGAATATGTAAAGAATTGAGGGAGGTGGGTAGATGATGTATAGAATTGAGGGAGGTGGGTAGATGATGTAAAGAATTGTGGGAGGTGGGTAGATAATTTAGAGAATTGAGGGAATTGGGTTGATTATGTAAAGAATTGAGGGAGGTGGGTAGATGATGTAGAGAATTGAGGGAGGTGGGTAGCTGATGTAGAGAATTGAGGGAGGTGGGTGGATGATGTGGAGAATTGAGGGAGGTGGGTAGATTATGTACAGAATTGAGAGGGTGGGTAGATGATCTAAAAGATTGAGGGAGGTCGGCATGATGTAGAGAATTCAGGAAGTCGTAATGTAAAGTCGCTGGATGATGTAGAGAAGTATTTAAGGGTAACAGGAGCAGTGGATGAGGAAAAATGTCAGATAGCTCTCTTAACAATTCATGAACAGACTCATATTAAACAATGAAAGTTAAAAATGGGCAGAATTAAAAAAATTCCTAGAGGGGTACTATGAAATTGTTGCAAACCCTAACAAACAAAGTCGAATTAGTGAACATTAGAAGAGAGACATGACTACATGCATAGGTTAGTTAGATTAGAATAAGGCGTTTATAGTGGGATAGACCAGAGAAGCAGACTAGTCAAATAACAGGTATTGGGATTCTGTATCGAGGGCCTCAGGCACAGGAAGGTGGAGATGGTTGTGATGAGACATGAACCACAGGATGTTCAAGCGGCTTATCAGAAAGCCCTAGCAAAAGTTAAATGGAAGATCTGACTTAATGCAAGACAGGAGTATGAAGACAAGCCCATGAAGTTTTGTCACACGATACGGCAGATTTAGGTTGAGGCTATAAATCCAGATAGTTCCCAAAGATAGATAGACAAATGTGAAAGAGGAAACCATGTAGAGAATAGGGAGGCAGATAGATAATTAAGTGTTAATATTTTGTCAAAATGGGCAACATACAGAGATTCTGCAAGAAGCATATCCAGGGAAACCAGGGATGCTCCATTCTTGCAATGCCCGACGAATGAAAAAACGGCATACCAGTGCAAATAGTCGGTAACATGGGCATATCAAATTCTGTTTTGATTACAATTGAGGGAAAGAATTATAGAACTCTGGTGGATAGGAGAACAGAGATGTTAGTAATAAATAGTGTTTTAAAGAACTTAGACAGGAACCTGAACTATGTTTTAAAAAAGTTCAAGAACAGCTAATGACTCCCCATTAATTGTAAAATGGCTTGCTCGATTAACAGGAGGAATAGAATGTCAGTTTTTGCACCGTGACTTCTTTGTTGCAGAGAATCTCAACACAAGTGTGATAAAACCCATGATGGCTAAAGAAAAATGGGGTAAAGATGTACTTCGATTTAGGTGAAATGATGCAGGCAGATGTAATTGAAAGATCGAATAGTCCATGGAGTTTTTTGATATTGTAAGTAGAAAAGAAGGATTGTAGTAAAAGATTTTGCATACATTTTAAGGCTTTAAATAAAGTCATGAAGAAGTTTACCTGAGCATTACCTGTCATTAATAACATATTAGCCTTGCTTGGGTCGGCAGAATACTTCATAAACTTAGATCTGAAGTCAAGGTACTCTCAGGTTACATTAAAGAGGAAACTTCATTCACCTGCCACTGGGATTTATTTCACTTTAACTTGATACTGTTTGGTCTCACAAACGCTCCCAGGATCTTCCAGGAATGAAGGTCCATAGTTCTACAGGGACAGAAAGATTATGCATTACCATATTTGATATTTTAATATTCTAAGACACTATGGAAAGTTACTTAGTAGGAACGACCGTCCTACGTTGTTGGGTTTTTATTAAATTAGAGATCAAGAGAAAGATAATGAAATATTATAATGATTTAAAAATGCGGATGCAGAACAAAAATGTTCATCATGATGGACAAGATAGTGTATTACTTGTCACCAAACTATTGATAAGGTTATATGTAATGTCGCATCTTAGAAAAAGAGTGTTAGTACATTACCATAACAATAATGGTTGTGGAAAAGGCATTTCACACCATTAAGCAAAAATACATCCTTTCATAAAACTGAAATTTGATATTTTCGAGCGCGATCCAAAGACACTTTTGGGTAACTAATACACAGTGACTTTTATTGATATGTATAGTGGTTGGCGAGTCTTTTCTGGTTCCTAATAAGAAGGCAGAAACAGTGGTGCATCAAAGTACTCTCAGTTTACATTAAATAAGAACGATAAAGAGGAAACTTCATTCACCTGCCACTGGGGTTTATTTCACTTTAACTTGATACCGTTTGGTCTCACAAACGCCCCCGGGATCTTCCAGGAATAAATTTATATAGTTCTAGACAGACAGAAAGATTGGGCATTACCATATTTGGATGATATTTTAATATTCTAAGATACTATGGAAAGTCACTTAGATCACATAGATAGGGTACTACTAGCCAGTTTACATGAGTACAAGTCAGGTTGAAAGCTATGTTGTATGATGTTTTAGAAATACAGTATCAGGTGTTCAAATAAAATAATAACAACAAGAAATACAGTATCAGGTGTTCAAATAAAATAATAATAAAAAGGCAAGAACCGTGGTGCATTTGTTGTTGGATGATATTCTCCTCAGATTCAAGGCACCACCCCAGCTGTTAAAAGACAATGGGTCGGAAAATGTTAACAAAGTCATGAAGAAGGTGTTGAAGGACCTCAACATACATCATGTGACCACGTTATTTTATCACCAAACAAAGAAAGAAGTGGAAAGATTTCATACGATGATGCATGACAGTTAAGCAAAAAACATCAGAAACAATGAGTTGTCATGGGATTTATGCGTTAATCAAATGTTGGCAGCTGTCAGATTTCATGTGAGCGAAACAATGAAATTATCACTATACTACTTGCTATACAACAGAGACGTGATCTTGTCATTAGATAATATATTAATGCCTTGTAGAGTATACTATGGTGATGAGTAACACAAGATCGCTCTAAAAGAGATGCATCAATCTTTTACTTTGGTAAGGAATAACATTCAGGAAGTTAGGAAAAAACTGATAGAGAACAAGAATAAGAAAATAAAGTCAGTAGATTTTAAGATTTTATAAAAACCACATGAAGGCGCATGTGGAACATCTGTTGGCAACATTGATGGAGGAAAGTCCAATGAGTTGGATAGTGATTGTGCCACAGAACAAACTGATATCTCAATATTTATTGGAGTTTGGAAGTGGGAATTCTTTAGGTTGGGTAAGACCTATATTCTGTTTTAAAAAAATATTCCTTTCTCGGGTTTTGTTTTATACGTGACACTTTGGAAAATGATTTCAGCTAACTATTTTGACAGAGTATGTGAAGCGTTAGTAATGAGTTATGAAAGAAAAGATTATGAGAAAGACAAAAGAAATTAATTTTTTTTGTTTATAAACTCAAGCATGGAAGTCACCGAGTTTCATCTACCGGTGTTCATTTTAAATTATCAGATGGTATTCATCATGCATCAGGTGTTCCGTATTAAGATATTTAACACAAGAAAAAAGAAACTTATTCTTGGAAAGAAAAAAATTGAGTTAACAAGACAATAACGAGTTTTCCAAATACAAGCAACGTAATTTCTTATGTTATGAATGGTGGCCACCACTGATAACATAAAGAATTACTTAGTTTAATATCCATACAACTACTTGTTTGCGGCAATTTTAAATGTGATATTCGTTTTCAGCATACCGGAAAACCTTCGTCATGGTAAAGATGACTGTTCAGGTGGAAGGGAATTAACAGTTTACCAAAACGGCTTTCAGGCAGCCCCTCCCCCAAATATCACCATGTGGCCAGAAAGTGGTTGCTCATTTGGCATTAAATTTATATAGAAATGTGATCCTTACTTTTTGAAAAAAAATAATTTTCTCATGTCATGAAAACTAATTCTCTGCGTCTCGTTTAAAATATTTATTCATTTTCAGCATCCTTGAAAACCTATAAAAGTCGTCATTGTAAAGAATATTTGTAATTTTTAAAGATTTTAGAAATTGAACTTTTTTGTGTTAAAGTCTATAGTGAAAATAAAATCTGATTTTTTTTAACATGTGAAACATTAAAAACATATAAAATTTATAATTTTTTTTGTAAATCATAAAGAAGTTTTTTTTTGTTTAAGTCAATTGACATTGAAAAATTTTCAACGATAAATCAACATTTTCATTAGGATTATTCGCTTTTTTTTCCTTCTGATTTCCTTTCAATAAAGACAAAGGGACATTAAAGTACAAAAATCAATAAAAATATTATCAATTCTGTACGTGAAAACGCATACAGAATTGGCCACCACTGATAACATAAAGAATTATGTATTGACCTTTTTTTATGTTTAAGTCAGTATTGAAAACAAAATCTGATAAATTAGTGACCATTCGATAATAATCTGATGACAGAATGAAAATAAGATGAAAATAAAAAATACACATACGTTCGCCATGTAGTAATACTTATGTTTTGGTTTTATACGTTAAAAACATATAAAAATTTATAAAATTATTATTATTATTTTTTTTTTTTTTAAACAATAAGAAGTTATTTTTTTTATATTTAAGTCAATACTGAAAACAAAAAAAGGTATATTTTTTAGATTAGGTCCACCTCCGCAATTTTCTTTTAAATGACGACTTTTATAAGTTTTCTACTATGCTGAATAAGGAAATCGCATTGAAAATTTGCAGAAGTAGTTATCGAGATATAAAAAGTTGTATTATGCATTCTATTCTTTGGCGGCCATCGTTTTTACGCACGTGCGCGCTCTCCATAAACAAATCTACACGCGTACCAAAGATGGCCGCCAAAGAATACAATGCATAATACAACTTTTTATATCTCGATAATTAATTATTTCTGCAAAATTTCAATGCGATTTTCGTATTAAGCATGGCCGAAAACCTTTAAAAGTGATCATTTAAAAGAAAATTGTGGAGGTAGACCTAATCTGAAAATTTACCACAAAAAACAATCAACAGTGAAATATTTTCAACGATAATAATCCGATGAAAAAAAGATGAAAATAAAAAATACACATACGTGCGCCATGTAGTAATACTTACGTTTTTGTTTTATAATCTGCTTTCGATTAACTTTATCTGCTTTTATAAAGGAAACGATTTTTCAAATGTGATTGACTTTACAAGCTCAACTTAACATTCAAGATGACGAACGGAAGAGCAAGTTCGCAGAAAGCAAAATTAAAGAGGAAAAATAAAAAAAATAAATTATTTCGAAATAGAGCCGATCTATTTGGTGAATATCACGGATAAACGTAGTATTATTTTATTTAAAATTTTAATATTTGCATGAGAGAGAACAGGTTACAAGTTTCATCTTTATTAATTCTCTAATTCGTTGCATGTGCAATTTACTGGTTGAAACTAATAGTTTTTAAAGCCGCCTTTTCGTATTTTTATTTATTTTTTTTAATACAGATTTCCGCTTATTTCTTGATTGTTTCAAAAGATTAATCTAAAGTTAATCTATACGATAAAAAATTAATTAAAGAGATTAAATGTAAAAAAATTACAGGGGGAAAAAGTTATAACGTGAAAAAAAAAGTTATAATGAAAACTGTTATCACGTTGGAAGAAACTGACAAATTCATCTAAATTAAGAAGTTAAATAAATTCATTGTAAAACCAAAAAATCCCTTAAAAAATAAATACTAGTTTCCTGTGACTATTTCAAAGATAATTAATAAAATAAAAGGTAATATAGTTCGTCTAAAAGTTGTATCAAGAAGCAGAACTTGTTTAAACGTTATTTACATATTAATTTTAAACGTTATTAACATATTAATTTTAAACGTTATTAACATATTAATTTTAAACGTTATTTACATATTAATTTTAAACGTTATTAACATATTAATTTTAAACGTTATTTACATATTAATTTTAAACGTTATTTACATATTAATTTTAAACATTATTTACATATTAATTTTAAACGTTATTAACATATTAATTTTAAACGTTATTAACATATTAATTTTAAACGTTATTTACATATTAATTTTAAACGTTATTTACATATTAATTTTAAACGTTATTTACATATTAATTTTAAACGTTATTTACATATTAATTTTAAACGTTATTTACATATTAATTTTAAACGTTATTTACGTAGTAATTTTAAACGTTATTTTCATATTAATTTTAGATGTTATTTACATATTAATTTTAAACGTTATTTACATATTAATTTTAAACGTTATTTACATATTAATTTTAAACGTTATTTACATATTAATTTTAAACGTTATTTACGTAGTAATTTTAAACGTTATTTGTTTGTCAGAAATGTCTACTGTTACTGGCGGCTCACATTTACTCACATTTACTGACAAATCAATTAAATTTGTCCAGTGTAAAGCTTTAAAGTTGATCACTGAACATTTTTTTCTGTTTCTTCTTGGTTTGCTTTCCTCTTCTGAAAGAAAATAAAAATAATTCGAGTTTAAGTTTTAACTATAATCTGTACTGCCTTAATATATTTGAAATAGGAATCTTTAAAATGTTATAATACATCGGCACAAGTAATTCAACCAGTTTTTCATGAATAAATATTAATTTACTAAGTTTTACCTACTTTTTTAATGTCAAATCAACAACTGTCATAAACATTAACAATAAAATTTATCAAACTATATAGTTTGGTTGAAAGGTTATGTGGGTATGTCCCAGGAGTACATAGACACGTGAGCATGATGGTCAGTGTTATCCATCTTAGCTGGTTTAACGGCGCAACTTTACACAATACAAATCTACGGTTCACCTTACTTAGAGAATCTTTGGTAACAACTAAGGCTATCCATATTTTTCATTCCAAAATGAAACTCCAGTCCAAGTTCACTTTCACAGCCAGTATTCACATTGCTATTTCTTAATAGTGCTTACACTTTTAAACTTGTGTAAACCATCAGCCACTTACTCCACAAGAACATTAACATTTGCATCAATATCAGGAAGAACCCTGTGTGTCAAATATTCACTCTCCTTTGATGTCTCCTTTGTGATTGTAAAGTGGTGTTCAGCTCCTTTTTTTCAGAGTATTACTCCCATTTTTCTCCACTGATTCCTCGTCGTGTGTCTTTGTTTTTCCTCCCATCTACTCCAATACAAACAAGATTCTATACATTTTCATTTTGTTTTTCATAGAATTTCTTTTTATTTTAACTTTTGTTCTATCAATTTTGCATTTATCCATATAGATATTCTTACATCTATATTAGGTATAAGAAAACTCATATCCCTCAAATATTGTTTTAGACGTATACTAAGTATAAGAAGACCCATAGCCATCAAATCCGAAAGAAAAGCATTGGTAAGGCTGACTCCAAGATTAGATGCGTTTATATTTGTCCTCTATTGACCCCATAACTTTGGAGTTAGTATATTTAAGAGCATATCTGAGAAAATAGACCACATCCTGTTGCTCATTCTTCGGCTAATATTCACGGCTGTGGAGATTTCAATGTTCACAATGTGATGAAGGGGTACAGTGTATCGATATTCTATGGCTGACTGGGATAGCTTTCGTACATTTGTATCAGATCTACCTCTTCGGTCCATGTTTAAATAGAATGTGTCCTCCATAATAGCAGACCTGACTGAATGGTTAATTGTAGGTATAGACCGATTCATACCCTCCAAGAAATTCCAGCAAAAACCTAACAGCCATCCGTGGTTTTCTGAAGAATGTGCTGCTGCCATTGCGCATAGAAATAACTTTTTCTATGGCTTCTAATGTAATAGATGTACTGAGATTAAAGTCACGTTTAGGACTACCAGCCACCACTGCAAAAAAGTAATAAAGAACGCGAGAGACTTGTAGGCTCAGTCCATCAAAGTCTTAAGTAGCTGAACAGCAGCTTGTTTGCCACCAATTTTGGCAAATAAATAATACGGTTCTGAATAGAAGCATGTGCTCTGTCCCAACCATCATCAATGGACCTGAAGTAATCCCGTCAGCATCGGACAAAGCCAAACTCTTTGCCAAAACCTTTGCAGCTAATTATACCCTATGCGATCACGGCCGTCAACCACCCCTTATTTACTCCTGTGTTTGACAACATGTTATGCGACATACAAATATCTGTGCGTAATGTTGCCAAACTAATAAAATAACCTGGATTTCAGTAAAGCAACCGGTCCTGACGGCATTCCTATTATAGTGCTCAAAAAGCCATAATCAGAACTAGCTCCCATACTTACAAAGTTATTTTAACGTTGTTTTAAGGATAATTGATTTCCACCTCCCTGGAAAACCTCATCAGTAGGTCCCGTATTTAAAATTCAGGTTATCGCTCATCTCCCTTTCAATACAGACCAATGAGTCTCCTGTGCGTCATGAGTAAGTTGCTACAATTTGTGTTAAGTAGTCAACCACCTCAGTGTCATGCAATATGGTTTCCGTTCTGCTAGATCTACAGCTGATGTGTTGACAGTTATATTTCATAGTGTAGCATTGGGAATCCCAGCTTAATTGCTATATAGATAGTTTTAGAAATAGAAAATTATGTGAGTATATTTTGATTTCCCATCAGCAAGTTGGAAGGGTCACAAAAGGCTAGGCTTGACAGGTATCAACCAAGAGAGAATGCACCGGAAATTAGGGGTGACATGGGAATTATGGTCGTAGGCTTCCGGTTAATGACGACATGGGCTGAGAGTTGGTTTTGAGCAGCAAAAATGCAGATCGGAGATTCGGCTCTCTGACAACCAGGGTCCGAGATATAGGCCTGTTTTTAATAAAAGAGTGAAGCTCCAGTCCATCTTGTTGTCATTAATGCATCTGTCTGCAGCGACAACTTCCCAACGAGATGGCAAACCAGCGACCAGACGGCATCATCGGCTGGCCAAGGGAACCAGGTATGTATGCATTATACATGGCACATACACGTCTTTGAGACTATCAAGGCAAGAAACGGTGTAAGGATAAGAACACACACTCACACACACATGAGTAAGAACATTGATAAGAACACACAGACCCGTAAAAGTAAAAACAATCATAAAAAGATAGTAACAAGAAAAAGTAAAAGTCGAACGATTAGAAACAGAAATGTTTAATAATACTGAAATAATAAATAAAATAAAATAATAATAATAATAAATAAAATAATAAATAAAATAAAATAATAATAGTAATAAATAAAATAATAAATAAAATAAAATAATAATAATAGTAATAAGTAAAATAATAAATTAAATAAAATAATAATAATAGTAATAAATAAAATAAAATAATAATAATAGTAATGATAAAATAACAAATTTAATAAATTAATAATAATAGTAATAAATAAAATAATAAATTAAATTAAATAATAATAATAGTAATAAATAAGAAAATAAATTAAATATAATAATAATAAATAAAATAATGAATTAAATAAAATAATAAATAAAATAAAATAATAATAAGAGTAATAAATAAAAATAAATTAAATTAATTAATAATAATAGTAATAAATTAAATAATGAATTAAATAATAATAATAATAATAATAATAATAGTAAAAATAAAATAATAAAATAATAATAGTAATAAATAAAAAAATGAATAAAATAAAATAATAATAATAGTAATAAATAAAATAATAAATTAAATAAAATAATAATAATAGGAATAAATAAAATAATAAATTAAATAAAATACTAATAATAATAAATAAAATAATAAATTAAATACAATAATAATAGAAATAAATAAAATAATACATTTAAAAAAATAATAATAATAAATAAAATAATAAAATAAATAAAATAATAATAATAGTAATAAATTTAATAATGAATCAAATAAAATAATAATAATAATAAATAAAATAATAAATTACATAATAATAATAGTATTAAATAAAATTATAAATTCAATAATAATAATAGTAATAAATAAAATGATGAATTAAATAATAATAATAGTAATAAATAAAATAATACATTAAAATAATAATAATAGTAATGAATTAAATAATAAATAAAATAAAATAATAATAATAATAATAATAATAGTAGTAATAAATAAAATAATGAATTAAATAAAATAATAATAATTAAAATAAGTAAAATAATAAATTAAATACCATAATAATAATAAATAAAATAATAAATTAAATAAATTAATAATAATAGTAAATAAACTAATAAATTAAATAAAATAATAATAATAGTAATGATAAAATAATAAGTTAAAATAATAATAATAGTAATAAATTAAATAATAAATAAAATAAAATAATATTAATAAGTAAAATAATAAATTAAATAATGAATTAAATAAAAAAATAATAATAGTAATAAATAAAAATATAAATTAAAAAAATAATAATAAATAAAAAATAAAATAATAATAATAGTAATAAATTTAATAATGAATGAAATAAAATAATCATAGTAATAAATAAAATAATAATAATAGTAATAAATAAAATAATAAATTAAATAATAATAATAGTATTAAATAAAAGTATAAATTCAATAATAATAATAGTAATAAATAAAATGATGAATTAAATAATAATAATAATAATAATAATAATAGTAAGTAATAAAATAATAAATTAATATAATAATATAGTAATAAACAAAATAATAAATAAAATGAAATAATAATAATAGTAATGAATAAAATAATAAATTAAATAAAATAATAACAATAGTAATAAATTAATAAATTAAATAAAATAATAATAATAAAATAAAATAATAATAGTAATAAATAAAATAATAAATAAAATAAAATAATAATAATAATAGTAATGAATAAAATAATGAATTAAATAAAATAATAATAATAGTAATAAATAAAATAATACATTAAATAAAATAATAACAATAGTAATAAATAAAATAATAAATAAAATAAAATAATAATAATAAAATAAAATAATAATAGTAATAAATAAAATAATAAATAAAATAAAATAATAATAATAGTAATGAATAAAATAATGAATTAAATAAAATAATAATTGTTATAAATAAAATAATAAATTAAATAAAAAAAATAGTAATAAATAAAATAATGAATTAAATAAAATAATAATAATAATAAATAAAATAAAATAAAATAATAATAGTAATAAATAAAATAATAAATTAAATAAAATAATAATAATAGTAATAAATTAAATAATAAATAAAATAATAATAATAATAGTAATAAATAAAATAATAAATTAAAATAATAATAATAATAATAGTAATAAATAAAATAATAAATAAAATAAAATAATAATAATAATAATAATAGTAATAAATAAAATAATAAATAAAATAAAATAATAATAATAGTAATAAATTAAATAATAAACAGGACAGCAAAGATTTGCGGTAACAATAGGATTAGTGAATCTCTAGAAGAAGGCTTCCTTTCTAAGGCAATTGCCCTTGACATATCAAAGGCTTTTGACAGGGTGTGGCATAGAGGTCTACTCCACAACAACTCCAGCTACAGTGTATCTGGAAACGTCTTTTCAATTATTAAATCATTTCTCTCTGATAGGTTCATAAGAGTAGTGGTTGATGGGCAAAAATCTGAAGCTCACAGAATTAATGTTGGAGTCACTCAATGATCCATCCGGGGCCCAACTCCCTTTCTGATCTACATCAATGATCTCCCAAATACCATTCTAAGATCATTTGTAGACATTTATGCTGACGACACTACCATCTATGAAAACACTTCAAAGGTCGTAAACGACCAAGTTCTCTGATTCTCTCTCCTTTGATATTGAGCACTTGGTGCAATGGGGAATTAGGTGGCTAGTTAATTTTAATGCATCTAAGACCAAACTTATTTCTTTCCATCATCAATGCTGTGATCCCCGTCTGACATCAATTGAAATGAATGGCTCTCATCTTGAGGAGGCTCCATGTTTTGACAAACTTCTGGGGTTGACCTTTACTCCTGATCTGAGATGGAACACGTACATCAAATCCATTGCCAGGGCTGCTGGGAAAATGGTGGGATCGTTCCACTGTTCCAGCAGATGTCTCACTGCTGATGCAATTCTCTACATGTATAAGAGCCAAGTGCGTCCAACGATGGAGTATTGTTGACACATCTGGACTGGAGCTGCTAGAAGCAGCTTGTCCTGCCTTGACAGAGTTCAAAATAGACCATAGATGAGACGTTGCAAGCTTGTCTCTGCTTTATAATTATTTTCATGGCAAGTACTCCTCTGAACTCCAATCTATGGTCCCCACACGAACAGCACTCGTCTAGCTGAAACCACTATCAATAATTTCCCCCACTCTTTATCTGTGCTTAAACCTAAACATACATTCTATGAACAAAGCTTCTTTCTTAGAACTGCACACATGTGAAACTGTTCCGTTTTCCTGCTTTCCAACTTACTACAATATGGTAGTCTTCAAGTCCAATGTGAACAAATTCTTGATGAGCCATACCCTTAAGTAATCCAATTTACCAAATTTCCACTCCTAACGGTGACTGATATTTCCCCCTTGACCACATTAACACTTATTCTCGAGTGGCTTCCGGGCCTTGATAAAAAATACAAATCTATGACATTTGCTATTACTTTCAAAATGCCAAAACAAAAAAGGTGGGGATAAGTGTTCATCAAAAAATAACTGTATTGGATTATTTGTTTATAAGTTGGGGATCAGTTTATTCAGCGATGATGGAAAACCTGCAAATTTAGTTGTTCTTTTACTGCGAGTTGTTTTTTTTTTTATTATTAAAATATATGCAAAAAGACTACATATAATAACAGAAAATAAACGGTATTATTATTATTGTTGTTGTTGTTGCTATTGTTGTTTTCGAAATTCATTAAATTAGAAATATTGTTTATTTACCAAATCGTCTCTTCACTTGATAGACATAAAAAAATTTTTTTTTTTAAATATTAAAAAATTACAATGATTATGTGCGTGTGTTAATTAAAGGGATTTAAAATATAAACAAATCGAACTTACTAAGGGAGATAATAACTTCCGGTGAATGCCGGAAAAATATCCAGTAAATAAAACGTCGTTTAGTAAATCGTTATTTGTATTCTAAACTAAATATTTTATCGTGGTTTATTTTGTTTTTTGTCATTTCATTTAACTTAATGTGAAAATGGATAATAAACTTTAAAATATCAATTATTGAATGGATTTTATTATTTCCTTTTCTTCAGTTTTATTTTTATGGATACATGTGTCCAGTGACACCGATATGATGACTAAAATCGCAAATTATTGTCTTTTTAAATTCAATTGCTAAAAAAAAAATGCAAATTTTAGAAAAAAATATTTTGTGTGGTAATTTCAATTTTCTCCGAATTATTTTTTTTTTTCACTTCAAAAATCAACCGATCCTTTGAGGTAAAAAAAAAAAAAAAAAAAATGATAACGCATGAATTTCTGGCTTTTTTTTTTTTTAATAAATAAAGCATTTAACATGGGGAGTTTGGGGGTGTCTATTCCGAAAATCGTTCTTAACATGGGGAGGTTAAGGATGTCCATTCTAAGAGCCGTTCTTAACATGGGGAAGTTGAATGTGTCCATTAGGAAGGCCGTTCTTAACATGGGGGGGTTTGGGGGTGTCTACCCCGAAAGCCGTTCTTAACATTGGTGTCAAGAAAGAAAATAAATTCGTAATTGTTTTGATTTACACGCATACACATTACTAATTTATTGATTGTGAAAAAAAAAAGTGGATTTATTTCTGCTGGGTTGCACCGTCATTCACAGAGGAGTAGATTTGTTGATTGTGCAACAACATTGAGATCAGTGAATTACAGTGCATAACCGACGTTTTTATATAAAAAAGCTATTTCCTAACACGTAAATAAATGTTATTTCATCTTAATACAGTGATGTCGATTTCTTTGTCAAGTGTCGTAATTTTCCGGAGTTATTTCTATATTTTTATTTTATGTATGGGAGGATGTGACTTGGTGGAAACCTTCTATTAATCGGAGATCTTGTTAAATTTAATTTTTCCGTTCCTGCAGATGCTCTACTACCTTCGACTTCAAGAGATTCCTGCAGTCCTGCAACCTCGGTCCTAAAAATTGATAGATGCTGATTATGAATAGGTGAACACAGAGTCACACACATAGAAGTGAGTGACTCCACGGTCAGTTTTTACAAATTGGCACCACTTCCATGAGTTGTATAGGGTCAGAATTAAAAAAAAAAAATCGTTATACCTTTTGTACATTCATGCGTGCCACGTTTGCACAGTGGTAACGTCACCAGCTTTGAATGCTACAATTTTGCTTTCGATTTCGATTGTAGCTGATGTCATCCAAATACTTATTTTTATTACTTCTGACATCACGACTCTATAAAAATATATGGGAAGTTTTAACAAATTAAAATATTATATTTAAACGTATTTTATGAATGAGCAAAGCTTGGCAAGCCCCACCTCCTCCCATTAATTAAAAAAAAAATGAACTTTCGAGAGATTTTTACAAGAAATTCATTTAACTTCTAAATTTAGTTGAATTTGTCAGTTTCTGACGCTGCTCTGACAATATTTTTTATTATAATTTTTTCTTTCGCGTGTAATTTTTTAAATTTAATTTTTTAATCACAATAAAAAAAATCGGAAATCTAAAATAAAAAAAACACGAAAAGTAGTATCAGTTTCCGCCATTAAATTGCACGTGCAACGAATTAGAGAATTAATAAAGATGAAACTTGTAATCTGTTCTTTCTCATGTAAATATTAAAATGTGAAATAAAATAATACTAATTTTATCTGTGATATTCACCAAATAGATCGGCTCTATTTCGAAATGATTTCTTTTTTATTTTTCCTCTTCAATTTTGTTTTCTGCGAACTTGCTCTTCCGTTCGTCATCTTCAATGTTAAGTTGAGCTTGTAAAGTCAATCACATTTGAAAAATCGTTTCCTTTATAAAAGCAGATAAAGTTAATCGAAAGCAGATTATAAAGCAAAAACGTAAGTATTAATACATGAATTTAGTATCGATTTTTAAGTTTCTAACGACGCCGTAAAAACATTTCACGTGTATTTTTTCCGTATAAATATTAACTATGGTTCTTTTTCAGTATGTTCACCAATATCTTCATTTTTAATGTGTTTAGTAAACTGCACAAGCACCAGATTAACTTTAGGCCTAAATGTTTAAAAAAAACAATTAAAAAAAACAGGAATCTAAAACAAAAAAAAAAAAAACGAAAAGGCGGCTTTAAAAACTATCGTGCATCGAATTAGAGTAGGCACCGCCAAAACTGGGGGGGCAGGTCAGTACTTTTTGACGGACCGTCTTTTTAAAAATCTACCAAAAATCAGGTAATTATCCGATCAATACGAAATTTTCAGCGATTATTAGGAGAAGAATGAACTTTATAACAGTGTACTTATTTTTCATAAACGATATTTATATATATATATTTTTTTGCTTACAAAACCCCCCCTTGTTTTGAAGTGGGAACAAATATGCTTAAGATAATCATTTGAAACTGAACAAAACATATTGTGTTGTTGTAAGGGACAGAATTATAGATTTAAAAAAAAAAAAAAAAAAATTGTTTGCATACCTTATTTTGACGTCTGAATATCAGAACTTCGATTGTGTTTAATTATCCCGCTTTTGAGTTTTGAAGTATGAAATTCGGTGAATATGTTAAGTAAAATAATTAATTTAAGTTAAGCAAAACAAAAAAAAAATTTTTTTATATTTATACGAAAAAAGCCATTTTAAAATTTTTGATAAATAAATTAACAATTTTTTTTTAGCGAGCCGAATAATGCATGACCATTATTAAACAGAGCATGCTTTGAATAATCGATACAAAAAAAAAAAATTCGATAAATATTGTGCCCTTTGTGTTAAAAATAGCATCATTTTTTTCGATCTCGTTTGAAAACGTTTGCCGCCTTTCGACTACGGTGGACCAAAAGCGCTGAAATAATTTTTTTTTATTCTGCTTTAAATTGCCCCCTCCCCCCATTTTGGGGAGTCTGGCCCCCACACACATACACATTAAAAACCAAACTCATACAAATGGTCACCCATCTGGTACTGGCCAGCCTCAGCTTAATAATACATTGAAATTTTCGTCACTGAAAAATAAGTTTTTTTGGCCTGTTTAGTCTTCCATAGTTTTCGTCTCATCGAAAGAAAACGTAAACAGAGTCGATCTGAACTCTTCGGCGACGCGAAATATCTGGTTACATATATGAATAAGTGGAATTATTTGAAATTCAGGTACTTATATTATAATATTTTTGCATATTCTCTTAGAAAATCATCCTAAATCTTAGTTAGACAATAAATGAATAAATAAATTATTTCAAAAACCCTTTTTTTTAAATATTTAAGTACGTTTTTTGTGCAAGACAAAAAATAACAATTGTTAACTTTTTGGGAAAATTTAACATTTAAAATTGAATTAAAAATAGTAGAAAAAGTTTTACATTATTCTGTTTTCTATATGATAAAATTCAGGGTTTTATCTTTCTGGAAAAAAAAAAGTTACTCAGAAATAATGGATTTTAATAAATGTAATTTAGTTTTAAAAAACAACAACAACTTGATTTTGCGGCCATTTTTGGCGGTGCCTAAATTAGAGAATTAATATGTTCACCCATCAGTTTCCGCAATTAACGAATTAGAGAATTAATAAAGATGAAACTTGTAATCTGTTCTCTCTCATGTAAATATTAGAATTTTAAATAAAATAATACTAATTTTATCCGTGATATTCACCAAATCTGCTCTATTTCGAAATGATTTCTTTTTATTTTTCCTCTTCAATTTTGTTTTCTGCGAACTTGCTCTTCCGTTCGTCATCTTGAATGTTAACTTCAGTTAGTAAAGTCAATCACATTTGAAAAATTGTTTCCTTTATAAAAGCAGATGAAGTTAATCGAAAACAGATTATAAAACAAAAACGTAAGTATTACTACATGGCGCACGTATGTGTATTTTTTATTTTCATCTTTTTTTTCATCGGATTATTATCGAATGGTCACTAATCTATCAGGTTTTATTTTCAATACTGACTTAAACATAAAAAAAGTCAATACGTAATTCTTTATGTTATCAGTGGTGGCCAATTATGAATGTGTTTTCACGTACAGAATTGTTCTTTAATGTCCCTGTGTCTTTATTGAAACATGAAAGCAGAAGAAAAAAAAGCGAATAATCCTAATGAAAATGTTGATTTATCGTTTATCGTTGAAAATTTTTTGCTGCCGATTATTTTTGTTTTCAATATTGACTTAATCATTTAAAAAAATCAATACAAACAATAGTTTTCTAAAAAGAAAAAAAAAAATTTATAAATTTTATGTTTTTAACTGTTTCACAAGTTTAAAAAAATCTTTTTTTTTCACTAATGACTTAAACATAAAAAAGTTAATGTCTAAAATCTTTAAAAATTACAAATATTCTTTAGAATGACGACTTTTATAGGTTTTCAAGGATGCTGAAAATGAATAAATACTTCAAAAGTGATGCATAGAATTAGTTTTTATGACATGAAGAAATTATTTTTTCAAAAAGTGAGGATCACTTTTCTATATAAATTTAATGTAAAATGAGCGCCCACTTTCTGGACACACGGTAATATTTGGGGGAGGGGCTGCCTGAAAGCCGTTTTGGTTAATTGTTAATTTCTTTCCACCTTAACAGTCATCTTTACCATGACGAATTCTATCGGTATTCAGGTATGCTGAAAACGAATATCACATTTAAAATTGCCGCAAACAAGTAGTTGTATGGATATTAAGCTAAGTAATTCTTTATGTATCCAGTGGTGACCACCATTCATAACATAAGGAATTACATTGCTTAATATTTAAAAAGAAACACGTTATTGTCTTGTTAACTCAACTTTTTCTTTCCAAGAATAAGTTTCTTTTTTCTTTTGTTAAATGCATGGTGAATATCATTTGATAATTTAAACTTAACATCGGTAGATGACACTTGATGACTTCCATGCTTTAGTTTATAAACAAGAAAAATTCATTTCTTTTGTCTTTCTCATAATCTTTTCTTTCATAACTCATTCCTAATGCTTCGCATACTCTGTCAAAATGGTTAACCGAAATCATCTTCCAAAGTGTCACGTATAGAACAAACCCTGAGAAAGGAATATTCTTTTAAACACAGAATATAGATTCTACCCAACCTAAAGAATTCCCTCTCACTGATTCCTTTTCTCCACTTCCAAACTCTGAACCAACTCTAGACCATTTCAAATGGATCCTATTACTGTCTTTGACATCCGCAAATTATGATACAGCGGATAATTTGTGTCAAAATTATTTGCAATTTTCGATGTCATTCTATGTGTCATGATTCTATGATCCATTAACGGCTTCTCCTGTTGATGTTGATCCCTCCAAATTGAGATATCAGCTGGTTTTGTGGCTCAATCACTATCCGACTCATTGACCTTTCCTTAAGTGATATTGCCCACAAATGTTCCACATGCAACTTCTGTGGTTCTTATAATAAAGCAGATCTCCAATCTTAAAATCTACTGAGTTTATTTTCTTATTCTTGTTCTCTATCAGTTTTTCATAACTTCCTGAATGTTATCCCTTGCTAAAGTAAAAGATCCGTTCATCTCTTTTAGAGCGATGTCGTGTTGCTCATCACCATAGTATACTCTACAAGGCATTAATATATTATCTAATGGCAGGATCACATCTCTGTTGTAAAGCAAGTAGTATGGTAAGAATTTTGATAATTTTGTCGTTTCGCTCACATGAAATCTGACAGCTGCCAACATTTGGTTTATGTATATATATATATATGTATGTATCTATATATATATATATATCTATATATATATATATATATATATATATATATACTGCTTAACTGTCATGCATCATTCTATGAAATCTTTCAATTAAGAAATTGTGATAAACTGATGTTGTTACATGATTATGTTGAGGTCCTTCAATGCCTTCTTCATCACTTAGTTTACATTATCTGTTAACAGCTGAATTGGTGCCCAAATCTGAGGAGAATTTCATCCAACAACAAATGCACCACCGTTTCTGGTTTCTTATTAGAAACCACAAAAGTCTCCAGCCAACCAATATACGATATCAATGAAAATCAGTATGTACTGGTTACCCAAAGGTGTCTTTGGGCCTGAAAATACCCAATGCTAGTTTTATGAAAGGAAAAGGAGGCAGATTGCACTTCTGCATTTGAGGTTGTTGCTTCCTCAGATCTCTGGTATGGGACAGCATACATTTCCTACGTATTCATTCACCTCCTTAAATAAACACCACCAGAAATATTTTTGCTAAATGGTATAAAACGTCTTTTCCACGACTGTTATTGTCCTGGTATTATACTACCACTTGTTTTTAAGGTGTGATGGTACATATAACCTTATCAATAGTTTGGCTCAAGCTAAATGATTCAATAATTTCTATCATCTATTTCTACCAGGATCCTCATTTTCTCGACTAGACGTCCACACACACAGTGTCCTTCCTTCTCAAGTACCATCTCGTCTGCATATCACTAAGTTTATGAAATAAGAAGCAAATTTGTTTTTAACATCATTACCCTCGCTCAGATTACAGATCATTTTTTTTTACAGGGTGGTGACCACTTATCAAGGCCCGAAAGACACTCGGGATAAGAGTTATTGCGTGTAGAGTATGTTAGTATTGAGATTTGATAAAGTGTCTTACTTAAGGGGGCGGTTCATCAGGAATTTGTTTATGCTGGACTCTAAGACATCCATGTTGTAGTCAGGTGGGAAACAGGCAGACTGAACAGAGTTCCACAGGCATGCACTTCTAAGAAAGAAGCATTATTCATGGAATTTACGTTTTGGTTTTGACACAGATAAAGAGTGGGGAAATTTTTTGACGGTGGTTTCGGCTAGACAGGTA
Organism: Euprymna scolopes; assembly: GCF_053919585.1. Classification (NCBI taxonomy): domain Eukaryota; kingdom Metazoa; phylum Mollusca; class Cephalopoda; order Sepiida; family Sepiolidae; genus Euprymna; species Euprymna scolopes. Next base: position 35,236,678 of record NC_136527.1, read on the forward strand.
TTTTTCGTGAACGATCGGCGAGGGGGGACCAAGGATTGGAGCTCAGATGAACACTTGCCATGGAAGTAACGATAAAACAAAGACAGGCTCGCAACATCTCTCCTGTGAATGGAGTATATAGCCAGCATTTGACGAAGTCAAATCGATAAAATCTGTGACGCAAAATTTGTGACAAATATGCTCCAATCGCATGATTGGGGCATCTGTGTACATTCTGTCGTCCTCACCATCAGGATAAGCCAGTATAGCCATATCTGTGAGCTTCGGTTTTAGGCTATCAAAGGCAAAATGACATATGATGTCACATTTAAACTCCACATATTTCATCATTAGATCATTAGATCGGCAATCTCAGAAAATTTTTTCAGAATATGACGTTATACCAATAAAATAATATGACGTCATACCAATGAAATAATATGATGTCATACCAATTCAAGCTCCGACTTTTCTCACACGAGTTGGAGTTGGGATTTTATCGACTTAACTTTGCCCAGTTCTGGCTATATATCCCATTCATTAATTTGAACCCCAAATTCTGTACTTCTCCTTAAACTCCACACTGATAGCTTTCACCCTGAGCTTGTACTTATGTAAACTGGTTAGTAGTATCCTATCTATGTGATCTAAGTGGCTTTTCATAGTATCTTAGGATATTAAAATATCCAAATACAGTAATTTTACCTGTCTGTACCCTGATATCAGATCTAAGTTTAGCAAGTATTTGGCTGACCCAAGTGGGGCTTATATGGCATCAATGACTTGTTTTGTATGAGTTAAGTCCTTAATTGCCAGTTTTGATAAGTTTTGAGATAGCTTTGTTACAGTGTAAAATACATCAGGCATAGCGACAGTCATCAAATAAATTAGATTTCCAATAATTTCTCTGTATAATCGATCGTCTCTTAATTTAGTTTCGATCTCTATATTCTTATTTATATCAATATCAATGGTGGTGGTTGGCAATCTCACATTCCAAACTTCAGCAAGATTTTTTCAATGTACCATGATTGGTTCATTGTTATAGTTTCATTTTCACAGGTAAACTTTATACCGAGGAACTATGACAATTGGCGAAGATTCGTCATTTAAAATTTTTTGTTTAACTTATTTTTTAACATCTTTTAAAGTGTTGTCTCAAAATTGTTGTGGGCAATATATCGTCAACCCAAAACACCAAAATCAAGTATTTATTACACAAATTTTTTGTTTAACTTATTTTTTAACATCTTTTAAAGTGTTGTCTCAAAATTGTTGTGAGCAATATATCGTCAACCCAAAACACCAAAATCAAGTATTTATTACACATATTTTTGGTATGCATGCACACCTCTATGGGACACTGCCTTAATTCTTGTTCTATTAAATAATTATGGAGTGTTAAATTTTAATTGTTAAATTTTAATTGTTAAATTTTAATTGTGAGCGCTTTCTTTTAGACTGTACAGTGATTTATTCAGTTTCCATACAAAATTTTTATTTTTCATTTTAAATCCTTCTGGGGGGAATATATATCTCGAAGTCAATCAGAGCGTTTAAATAAGCATTTTTCATATCCATTTGATGTATTTTTAAATTGTATTGAGCGGCAAGTTTCAATAAAATTCTAATTCTCGTTAAAGCTTGTTTCCTTCAATAACTACAAGAAACCTTCTGTACCACAAATAGCAATGGCCAACAAACATCTTTTTACTCATCTCCCTTCATAATTTATTGACATAAGAATATAGAGACCGAAACTTAATTTACAGTCGATCGATTATACAGAGAAATCTAATTTATTTCATGACTGTCACTATTCAATACAATTTTAATTCTTGTTAAATTTGTCATTGGTGAGAATGTGGCAAAATATTCGATTTAAGAGTTTTAATGCTTTTGCTGAGGTTTCTGCCCCTTTAACATAGTAATCGTCTTGTCTTCCATACGTTTTAGAGATGTTAGTTCTGTATATAGAGATATAATTTTCGGTTTCCCTTTTGAGAAATAATTTCTCTTAATATGTTCAACGCTTTAGGTTAATCATCCAAGGCATCTCTTATAATCAGAGACAGACTTCTGTCGCCTAAGCATTAAATCAGTTCTGCAAAAATAGTCACATACTTTTTTATAAATTCAGTGTCATTAGGATTCTCTTGTGAAGATTGAATAAGTTTGTGTAGTTTTCGTATCTTAAATAAACCAGGAATTTCACTGCCACAATTCAAATTTAGATCTGTCAAAGCAAAGTCGATGGCACATAACCTGTTAAGTGTTAAGACATTGACTACATTGATTCTTTGCTGATTTGATTTACTACCGGCATATTTGTTCAAAATAATGTTTCAACACTTAACAACTACCATCCTTCTTTTCTACTTACACTATCAGAATACTCCATGGGCTATTCAATCTTTCAATTACATCTGCCTGCATCATTTCAGCTTAATCGAAGTACATCTTCACCCCATTTTTCTTAAGTACTCGCAGTTTTTATTACACTTATGTTGAGATTCTCTACAACAAACAAGTCATGGTGGAAAGACTGACTTTCTATCTCTACTCTTAATCGAGCAAGCCCTTCTACAATTAATGGAAACTCATTAGCTGTTCTTAAATTTTTATCACATAATTCAGGTCTCTAAGTGCATTAAAAACACTGCTATTTGTTACTGATAACTCTGAGCCCCTATCCACCAGACTTCTATAATTCTTTCCCTCAATTCTAATCAAAACAGAATATGATGCGCCCATATTATCAACTATGGCATCGGTATGCCCTTGTTCAGCTGGGTGGCATTGCATGAATGAAGCTCTCCTGGTTTCCCTGGATATGGTTCTTTCAGAATTTCTGTATGTTGCCCACCTCAACAAAATATTAACACCTAATTATCTGCCTCTTTCCTTCTCTCTAGTTTTAAATCCTAGTCCCCTACTCTCTACTTGGTTTCCTCTTTTACGTCTGTCTCCATATCTTCAGGAACTGGCTAGACCCATAGCCTCAACTAGTATCTGCTACAAACCTCCATGGGATAGTGTTTATACTCGTTGTATGCATGAGGCCAGATCCTCCATTTAACTTCTTCTAAGGCTTTCTGATAAGCCACTTGAAGATCATGTGGCTCGTGTCTCATCACAAGCATCTCCACCTTCCTATCTTTGAGACCCTCTATACAGAATCCCAGTACCTGTTATTTAACTAGTCTGCTTCTCTGGACTATCCCACTAAAAGCGCCTTATTCTAATCTAACTATCCTGTGCATATAGTCAGGTACACCTTCTAACCTACCCTGTCTCACGTTTGCTAATTCAACTTTTTTTGTTAGGGTTTGTGACAATTCCATAGTAGTTCTCTAAAGACCTCTTCAAATCAACCCATGTTAAACTTTCATTGTCTAAGATGAGTCTGGTCATGAATTGTTCGACCAGGCCCCATGCGGTTAAGAGAGCTATCCGATATTCTTCCTCATCCAGTGCTCTGGTCACCCTAAAATACTGCTCTACATGGTCCACCCACCTTCTGTAGCCACCATCTATTTGAAAATAGCTGCTACTCCATCATAACAATAGCAAATGCTACTGATGAAAGAATAACAATACAACTTACAATCAATTTTTGTTAAGATGGAGAGTGCGAACTGCGATGGTGATGTGTTTTTGTATAAAAATATAAACAATTTTATTTTCTCTTTCTCATACTGCATCATATGTGTGTGCCTAGCTAGAGATGGAGAGTGTGAACCGGGAGGTTGGTAGAGTAAACAATGCTTATGCGATGCTCATTCCTGGCTGACTGTAGGCCTCTCATCCTTTTCCTTTATCTATGTTTTATATATGTGACATGCGTTTTGCAGATGCTCTCACCTTCGACACTTGCATGCGTCAAATAGTGAGCCATGTTATTCATTAACAGTAAGGTAAAAAAAAACATTGAAAAGCTGTAATATGTGGAGAAATTGAAAAATCAGTTATGGTGGAATATATATGGATGGAAAAGGGCAACCCTCTACCATCTATAATACAAGGGGTAAAAATCTGTTTAAATGTGTGTATGTATATATGTATGTCTCGCAAAAAAGTTCAAGAGGCAACAGATTTTCTTTTCGATTGTCTAGCTTTAATTTACACCTATGTCACTTTCGATGGGCGCAACATCTAACACGTTACATTTTTTTCACTTTCTTTTCCTCCTTCACGGTACATGTTTGCCTGCCTGCCTACTACCACTTTTTGTGTTCGCAATTTTCCTTTGTTTTTTTGCTCAACCAACACTTTTACACACACCTCAACTTTCTTTTCCACCTTTGCATCACCAGTCTGAGCCTGCCTGCCTACTACAACTTTATTTGTTTTGCTCAATGCACACCTACAAACACCCGGGCAACGCTGTGTACCCAGGCTAATTATGCAATAAAGAAGAAATTATAGATGGAGGTAAACAATGAAGCATAATCTGCTTAAGGGAACAGTGCATATTACGATGATCAACTACTAAGCATATCTAGTATAGTATTTAACACGATATAGAAACCATTTATAAATAATGTTTATATATATATATATATATGTATATATATATATATATATATATATTAACATGTTTAGGTATACATTAAGGATTAAGTAATAAAAAGTGTCTAGATACAAAATAGTTCTGCAAATTCATACTAGGATTGTCTGCCAGGGCCATAGTGCTATTATTAGAGTTCTAAGTAAATTCAGTTGTAAGTTACATACTCCTGAATGTTGAAGTTTCAATCCTCTGTTAGATTTAAAATAGAATTTAAAATCATTTAAGAATTTTTACCCGTTCATCACTAACAATCGAAGGGCATGCTAATCTCATATACTAAATAAAGGGTTCGATTCAGAATGATGTAAAGATTTCTTTGTTCAAGGGAAAGATTCGACAAAAAACACCTGAATAAGATGGAAGGTAAAATAGAAACATTATGAAAAAGATGAGAACATTATTCTAAAGAATCCAAATAATAGGAATAATCTAACTTCACCCACAAAATGAAAAAAAACGTGATTATTTTTAGTTAAATCAAAAAAAATAATTTTGTTAACAAACCAGTATTTAATAAAACTATACTCATTTTTTAAAAATTCATTACCAATAAATGTTTTGGATATTTTTATAAAAATCAACATAATACAATTTTACCACATGAAATGTATTTTTACAAATTCATTTTATATTTCCAGAATTTACAACAATGAAAAGAAATCCATTAATGGATAAGAAGTACTTTTTTGCATTGATGATTTAAAAAGGATTAAAATAATTATAAATTTCTTCATTAAATGTTTTTTATGTTGAAATTTATTAGTGTGCCTGTCATCATACACTTCATTGGATTTTTACTTTTTGTGTAATCAGATGCAAGCAAACATGAGAGACAAACCACATTTTTGTGAAGTATGTGGTTCTTCTTTTGCACGGAAGTCAACTTTGTTGAGTCATATGAACACACATACAGGAGAGAAACCACATTCATGTGAAGTATGTGGTTTTTCTTTTTCATGGAAGTCACATGTGTTGCGCCATATGAAAACACATACGGGAGATAAACCACATTCTTGTGAAGTATGCGGTTCTTCTTTTGCAGAGAAGTCAAGTTTGTTGAGTCATATGAAAACACATACGGGAGAGAAACCACATTCATGTGAAATATGTGGTTTTTCTTTTGCATGGAAATCAAATTTGTTGCATCATATGCAAACACATACGGGAGAGAAACCACATTCTTGTGAAGTATGTGGTTCTTCTTTTGCACAGAAGTCAACTTTGTTGAGTCATATGAACACACATACGGGAGAGAAACCACATTCATGTGAAGTATGTGGTTTTTCTTCTTCAGGGAAGTCAAATTTGTTGTGCCATATGAAAACACATACGGGAGAGAAACCACATTCTTGTGAAATATGTGGTTCTTCTTTTGCACAGAAGTCAACTTTGTTGCATCATATGAAAATACATACGGGAGAGAAACCACATTCTTGTGAAGTATGTGGCTCTTCTTTTGGATGGAAGTCAAGTTTGTTGAGTCATATGAACACACATACGGGAGAGAAACCACATTCTTGTGAAATATGTGGTTCTTCTTTTGCACAGAAGTCAACTTTGTTTAATCATATGAAAATACATACAGGAGAGAAACCACATTCTTGTGAAATATGTGGTTCTTGTTTTGCAAAGAAGTCAAATTTGTTGTGCCATATGAAAACACATACGGGAGAGAAACCACATTCTTGTAAAGTATGTGGTTCTTCTTTTGCGCAGAAGTCAACTTTGTTGCGTCATATGAAAATACATACAGGAGAGAAACCACATTCTTGTCAAATATGTGGTTCTTCTTTTGCATGGAAGTCCAATTTGTATCATCACATGAAAATACATACAGGAGATAAACCACATTCTTGTGAAATATGTGGTTTTTCTTTTGCACGGAAGTCAAGTTTGTTGAGTCATATGAAAACACATACTGGAGAGAAACCACATTCTTGTGAAATATGTGGTTCTTCTTTTGCACGGAAGTCACATTTGTTGCGGCATATAAAAACACATATGGGGAGAGAAACCACATTCTTGTGAAATATGTGGTTCTTCTTTTGCACAGAAGTCAACTTTGTTGAGTCATATGAAAATACATACAACAGAAAAACCACATTCATGTCAAATAAGTGGTTATTCTTTTGCATGAAAGTCAAATTTGTTGAGTCATATGAAAACACATATGGGGAGAGAAACCACATTCATGTGAAGTATGTTGTTCTTCTTTTGCATGGAAGTCCCATTTGTTGCATCATATGAAAATACATACAGGAGAGAAACTACCTACCGACTGAACTATCCCAAGAATATATTGATCGGCATGGTTCCCTGGACTGGCTCAAAAGAGGATCCCTCCATTACGACCAAGAGAGGTTGATATTGGCTGCACAAGACCAGGGCCTCATGACAAACGCCTTCAAAAAGATGTGTGGTCTAAGCAACAATAATAAATGCAGGTTCTGTAGCACTGAGGTTGAGAGTGTGGGCCACCTGATTTCTGGTTGCAAAGTCCTACTTGGAGACGGTTATTATACAGATCGCCATAACGGAGTTTGCAAATACCTTCACTGGAAGATATGTAAGAAACTCAACATTCAGTGTAGTAAAAACTCCTGGGAACATACACCCGAACGAACAGTTGGGAATGACAACTACACTATTCACTATGACTACATAATCCCTACTGCTACATATCTTGAAAACGCAGCTGTTAAACCAGATATAGTGATTTGGGACAGAGCAAACAAAAAAGCGACCGTAATAGAGGTCAGTGTACCCAATAATACAGGGCTTAACAGAGTTGAGAGGGAAAAGATTACAAAGTATCAAGGACTGATGTATGATATGAAACGAAAATGGAAATTAAAAGACGTTTCAATTATACCAGTCATCATAGGAGCAACTGGGCTTATGAAAAAGAACTTTAAAAAGTACATAGCAAGCATACCCGGTGAACCAAGTGCAAGTGAAATACAAACGATTGCACTGAAAGGGACGGCTAGAATCCTGAAAAGATCTCTTGGTTGGACTCACTAAAATAGGGGTAAATGTCAGACATCTGGTTGGATGTCCCATCCCCTAGAAGAAAAAGTTTAAGAAAAATGAAAGAAAAAGAGAGAAACCACATTCATGTGAAATATGTGGTTCTTCTTTTGCATGGAAGTCAAATTTGTTGAGTCATATGAAAACAAATATGGGGAGAGAAAACACATTCATGTGAAGTATGTGGTTCTTTTGCATGGAAGTCCCATTTGTTGCATCATATAAAAATACATACAGGAGATAAATACATACAGGAGATTTTTCATGGATAATCTTAAGCTTTATGCTAGCTCGGATAAGGATTTAGATAATCTACTGAAAATTGTCCACACTTTTTCTAATGACATCAAAATGAAGCTCGGGCTGGATAAGTGTGCTATGTGTACTCTGAAAGCTGGCAAGAAGATATATACTGAAAATATACAGCACGATTAAAATAGTGTAATCAGAGAACTGGATGAACAGGAAACATACAAATACCTCGGCATTGATGAAAATGAGTCCATCCAGCATTCAAAGATGAGAGAGAAACTAAGCCAAGAATATTTACGCCGGGTAAGAAAAATCTGCAAAACTGAAATCACAAACAAGAACAAAATTACGGCAATTAACCAACTTGCCATGCCAGTACTAACATATAGTTTTAGCATTATTGACTGGCCTCAGAAAGACATAAATTGGCTTGACACAAAGACAAGGAAAATGTTAACCTTGTACCGAGTTATTTATCGAAATCAGTGCATGCCTCGTTTGTACCTACCCAGGCGAGAAGGGGGTATGGGACTCTCGGAAGTCAATCATCAACACAGAGCCACAATCGTCAGCATAGATCAGTACATAATAAGTTCCTGTAACCCCAAGCTTATGAAAATTAAAGACCATTATCAGAATTTAGCATGTAGTACAACATCTATAACACAACTTGCCACTCATTTTGGAAAAGATTGCCTTACAAATGATACTGAGAACCCAAACAAGCCTGCCACTGACATAGCCCAGAAAAGTCGGAAAAAATACACTAGCCAGTTCCATAGTGTTAAAACAGAAGAATGGACCAACCATAAACGGGCAAAATACCTACCGACTGAACTATCCCAAGAATATATTGATAGGGATGGTTCCCTGGACTGGCTCAAAAGAGGATCCCTCCATTACGACCAAGAGAGGTTAATATTGGCTGCACAAGACCAGGGCCTCATGACAAACGCCTTCAAAAAGATGTGTGGTCTAAGCAACAATAATAAATGCAGGTTCTGTAGCACTGAGGTTGAGTGTGGGCCACCTGATTTCTGGTTGTAAAGTCTTACTTGGAGATGGTTATTATACAGATCGCCATAACGGAGTTTGCAAATACCTTCACTGGAAGATATGTAAGAAACTCAACATTCAGTGTAGTAACAACTCCTGGGAACATATACCCGAACGAACAGTTGGGAATGACAACTACATTATTCACTATGACTACATAATCCCTACTGCTACATATCTTGAAAACGCAGCTGTTAAACCAGATATAGTGATTTGGGACAGAGCAAACAAAAACGTGACCGTAATAGAGGTCAGTGTACCCAATGATACAGGGCTTAACAGAGTTGAGAGGGAAAAGATTACAAAGTATCAAGGACTTATGTATGATATGAAACGAAATTGAAAATTAAAAGACGTTTCAATTATACCAGTCATCATAGGAACAACTGGGCTTATGAAAAAGAACTTTAAAAAGTACATAGCAAGCATACCCGTTGAATTAAGTGCAAGTGAAATACAAACGATTGCACTGAAAGGGACGGCTAGAATCCTGAAAAGATCTCTTGGTTGGACTCACTAAAATAGGGGTAAATGTCAGACATCTGGTTGGATGTCCCACCCCCTAGAAGAAAAAGTTTCAAAAAAATTTAAAAAAAGAGAAAAGCCACATTCTTGTGACATATGTGGTTTTTCTTTTGCACGGAAGTCACATTTGTTGCGACATATAAAAACACGTACTGGAGAGAAACCCCATTTTTATTAAGGATATGGTTCTTATCTTGCACAGAAGTACAATTTTTTGTGAAGTATGTGGTTCTTTTGCATGGAAGTCCACTGTTTCACATCATATGCTTACACATACAGGAGAAAAAACACTTTGTTGAGTCATATGAACACACATACGAGGCGTCCCTAATGCTGTGGGCCTTAAGAGCTGAGAGGGAGAAAATAACAAAATAGCAAGGACTTATGTACAACATAAACATGAGAAGATATCAATAATTCCAGTCATTATAGGAGACACTCGGCTAATAAAAAAGAATTTCATAAACTATCTAGTGATTAGACGTTGTGAACCAAGTACAAGAGAAATTCAATAAATTGTTTTTAAAGATCCATTCGTTGGGGTAACTCAATTAATGGGAGAATGTTTGACATATAGCAGAATCCCATCAAAGACATAAATGAAATTAAAACAGACAAACCCCATTATTCTGATATATATTGTTCTTTTGCATGGAATTCTCCTTTATTTCGTCATAGGAAAACACATACAGGAGAGAAAATATTCTGATTTAATATTTGGTTCTTCTTTTGTATAAAAGTCAGATTGGTTGCATCATCAGATTGGTTGCAACAAACATATACAGGAAACAGTCATACCAGTTATTATATGTGCCACAGGGCTTATGAAGAAGAACAGGAAAACCTACCTAACTAATATTCCTGGTGAACGCAGTGCAAAAGAGATCCAGACAATTGCACTTAAGGGGAAAACGAGGATACTAAAAAGAGCTTTCGGTTGTTTTCAATAAAAAGCAATGAAATGTTGGCAGCTGGTTTAGCTGCCCCATACCCAGCCTTACAATCTTCAAAGGAAGAAAATTAAAAAAAGAGAGACAATGCAGATTCTGCCACACGGAATTGGAAAGTGTGGGTCATCTGATATCGAGTTGGAAGTTTCTTTTAAAAGATGGCTACTACACAGCAAGACATGATGGCGTATGTAAGTACCTCTACTGGACCATCTGTAAAAAATAAACATCCAATGTAGTAGCAAGTTCTGGGAACATTAACCTTAACGAACAGTTGGAAATGATATATATACCATACATTACAACTATGTTATCCCTACAGCCACCTACCTTGAAAATGCTGCTGTCAAACCTTACATAGTTATATGGAATAAGTCAGAGTGACAACTTTGGTTGTAGTGAGTGTCATTAATGATGGACGTCTGAACAGCTCTGAAAGAGAGAAACAGACCAAATGTCTCATGTATGATATTAAAAGAAACTGGAATCTCAGGGAGATATCAATCATACCAGTTATAGATGCCACAAGGCTTATGAAGAAGAACCTGAAGTCCTACCTAGCTAAGCTTCCTAGTGAACAAAGTGTAAAATAGACTCATAAAATTTCACTTAAGGGAAGAGCGAGGATACTAAAAAGAGCTCTTGGTTGGTTTCAATAGAAAGCGGGGCAATGTTGGTGGCTGGTTTGGCTGCCCCATACCCAGTGTTACGATCTTCAAAGGAAGAAAATTTTAAAAAACGAGACAAACCATATGCTTGCAAAGTGTGTGGTTCTTTTGCATGGAAGTCAAATTTGTTGAGTCATATGAAAACACATGTGAGAGACAAAGCACATTCACATGTTGTATGTGGTTGTGCTTTTGCACTGAAGTCAACTTTGATAAATCATATGAAAACGTACAGGAGAAAATTTCTTTACTAACTCAGTGTTTGAGAGATAAAGAATTTAAATGGAACATTCGAATATCTATGTATCTCATATAAAGTTCAAGTGTAAGCCGCAGGTTGTGGGCCCCATGATTTCTGAGTACTTTTATTTAAAAAAAAGAAACAAATCATGTTCTTGTAAAGTATGTTGCTGTTCTTTTGTCAGATAAGTCATATTGGAGACTGACCAACCATTTTGCACATGGCTTTCTTAAAAAACATTACAGAATAAGAAAACAAATTTGCTACAAAATCACACAAAACGGTAGTTTAAAATACTCCAACTTGCATTTCAGAAAATTGGAAAAATGGGTCAAACAAGAGTGGGACAAGTCTTTTTTGGATTTATTATTTATTATTATTAGTATTATTATTATTATATATTATGAAAAAAGGGATACTTTATAGACTGACTTCACAGAGAATGTTTCACTATGATAAGGACAGAGTTATAATGACTGCTCACAATCAAAGTTTGATTACCAATGCTTCTAAGTAGATAGAAAGGAAACTGGAATCGTTGGAACATTTCTATTTCAGTAATTATAGGAGATAATAAAATTAGACAAACGAATGCATGTGAGAAACAATATTTGATGATTTTCCAAAATCAATACCTCAAAATTGTATTCAGCATCACAAAACAAGAACCAGCAGAACAACGTCTGTCAGGAAACTGGCCAATCATTTTTCACAAGACTTTCTTACAAATATGACAAAATCAGAAAATAAATCTGCTTCAAAAATCACACAAAATAGTAGTTAAAAATACTCCACAACTTGCATTTCAGAAAATTGGAAAAAGTCTTTTCTTGATTTTTTATAAATTTATAAATCTGATAAATTTATAAATAAATAATAATAATAAGAATTATTATTATTATTATTATTGTTAGTCTTTTCTTGATTGATAATAATAATAATAATTTTATAAATTTATAAATAAATAATAATAATAATAATAATAATAATAATTATTATTATTATTATTATTATAAGTATTTTCTTGATTGATAATAATAATAAAAATAATAATAATTATTATTATTATTGTTATTATAAGGAATGTTTTGTAGACTGGCTTTAAAGAGGATGTCTTCACTATGATCAGGATAGAATTATAATGACTGCTGACTATCAAAATTTGATTATCAATGCTTCTAAGTAGATAGAAAATAGCTGGAATTTTAGGGAAATCTCTATTCCAGTAATCATAGGAGCAAATAAAATTACTTAAAAGAATTTAACAAAGCACCTGATAAATATATCTGGTGAACCAAGTGCAAGAGAGGCGGTTTGAATTTTAGACCTTCCAACTCCCAAACTTGACACTCTGTTGTAAAAATTCTCAACTCCCAAACTCACACTCTGTTGTCAAAACGTCCAAATCCAAAACACATTTCAAGTTTATTTGCACGCATTCTTCTTACTCCTCTTCTTTTTACGTCTGTTTTTATCCACTTTTTATCATTTGCATAGAAATGCAACAGTCTGCATCGCTCTAGTGATCGCCTATGATAAAACCAACTTGGTAACTTATTTAGTGTTTTTTTTCTGTTTTTGTTACAAGACCAAACTTTTCATACAAAGTAAAATAAGAAAAACTAATTTTTGTAATGTATGTGGCTGATCCTTTGATTATGTTGATAATTTTCATTAAGAAAATAAAAAAGTTTTTATTCTCAAGTAAATATTTAAAAGGATAGAACACAACTTTTATGCCAAGGACTTCAGGTTCTTCTTCATAAGCTTTGTGGCACCTATAACTGGTATGATTGATATCTCCCTACGATTCCAGTTTCTTTTAATATCATACATGAGACATTTTAACAGGGGTTTACTTCTAAAATTTACTACATCTCAATAAAACATCTATTTTATATCGAGTATTCATGTTTAAATATCTACTTAAGCGTTGTAAGATTTTTTTAAGTACGTTCAATAGTGAACAGGAATGGAGATGAGAGATTTCCTGGCAATGTTTAACTCAATTACAGGAGATACTTGCACTTCATTTTATAGGAAATTAAATAAAGCTATCAGCATTAGGAGGCTTATTGTACTTCATTTAATAGAAAATTAAATAAATAAAATCAACATTAAGAGGTGGGATCAGATAAGCAATATGTCCCTGCAAAATATGACTCCGATAATCAGATGATGCAGCTTGATTTCTCAATTTCTGCATCTTCTACAAAAACTTTCTCCAGAGATGCATCAAACGATGTGAGAAATGTGTAACTCTGTGATGTTTTTATCTAGAAAAAGAAACTAAAGACTGTGGCAATTTTTGTTGTTCTAATTATATTTGAAATTAGACTGTGGCATTATTATTTACTTTTGCATCATCATCGAGAAAATATAATTTTGTTTTTCAGAACACTAGGTATAAATTGCTTGGTTTACTTAATGTAATATTTTAATGTTCAACAGAAGTTTGTACAGTCTCATAAACACAGTTTTTCTCACTTGCGTTTCCGTTTTCAAGTGATCAAGGCTTTTTGTTTAATGCTCGATTAAATTAGGGTAATTGACTTCTGATCTCGAGGTGGTTGAGGCCTGGCCCTCACTTTAGATAAATTTAACAGACAAAAATTACACGTGTAGTAAAACAATGAAGATTTTCTGGTTTTCAAAGGTTTTATTTAAAGAGAAATTTTTCAGAGGAGGAGAGACCATTATCTTATTAACTAATTACTTCTTGAACAGTTTTTCTAAGTTAGTTTTAAGGATGAAAATTTAGAGATGCAGACAGCTAGACAGGAAGGTTTTAATTGCTTAGATTTTCCTTCCATTTCAGACTGATTTTTCTTGTATGGAATCCAGATTCAAAAAAACTCTATTCCATCCTCAAATATGTGATATACTTTTTCGCTATATCCTGTTACACTTGCATTTCTTACGTGTTTAATTATTGAACGAAACTTTCAATCACACCACCTGCAGCATGGCATATTTCTATTTGCTAAACAGATTATCCTGATTATAGCAGTGGACTTCACGTAAGATACGCAAGATCATACACACCCACACACATATATGTAAGAACAGTAATAAACGTTAAAGTACTCGTAACAAGAAAACGTAACAGTAAACGATTAGTAAAAGCAAACGTTTAATAATAATAAAGAATAAATAATAAGCACACAAACAGAAAGAAGAGAACATACATATATATATATATATATATATATATATATATATATATATATATTTGTTGCATACATAACCCCACAGTGAAACAATGATGAGGCTAGCCAATACCAGATGCATAACTATTCGGGAATGCTAGGCGTCGTATGTGTTGAAAACAATTCTTGCATCTAGTATCACAGTTAGGCCACTATAGGTGAATAAAGAAGATATTTCCAAAAGAAATCATCGTATTTTTAGCAAAATGCGCAGTTATTTATTAATTTCTTTTCTTTTATGGTATCGATTCTTAAAAGGATTTAAAAGCATGGTATATTTAAAATGAAAGTTTCGGCTTATCGTTTTAAGCATATTTAGGCCCACAAATACAGAAGGGGTTGTAGACTATATAGATTTGCAGCGCCAGAAAGAGATTTGAACCGGTTTCCCAAATCCAACAACAGTGTAATCTTATTAAGAAGTGTTCTCTTTCTACAGTTAAGAACAGATTAGATGAATTTAATTTGTGAGGCTCTGTTGCAAGATGCAAGTCAATGATTACTGTAAAGAACAGAAAGTTCCATCTAGGCTCTGTTGGATGCATTGAAGATAATGACTCTTCATATTAATCAAAAGTGATTTTTAGCAATAACCACACGTTCAATAGGCAAGTCACTGTATCAGGCAGCACCTCGGTTGAAAGGAGGACAAAGAATGTAATGCTAGGTGCGCAGTTCAACGCTAGGTTCAGTATTAATGTGGCGTATTAGTTTGCTAGCAAGGTTGAATGAATTCGACCAAGTACATTAATATGTTGACTGAGCATTTTCTACATATTTTGGCCCAAATTTGGATTATAATCCCATCTTAAGGTAGGATAGTGCTCCCATTCATGTAACTGACAGTGTCAAGAGGTTACTTGAAGGGCATTATATTTCATGTTTTAATTGGCCTGCACAATCTCCATACCTCAATTCTATTAAAAACGTATGACATTACATCGAACTACAACTACATAATAATAAAATTAATACGGGTATAAATACTTTTACTTATTGGCGTGAAACGTCTTTTCCATGACCTTCTGACCAATATTGTCATCATACTGCACTAGCAGTTTTTTTCCTATGATGTAACGGTACATATAACCTTACCAATAGTTTGTCGTTGAGTTTTGACAAGTAATACACTATCTCGTCTTTCACTATGAACTATTTTTGTTCTGTTTTAGACGATTTACCGTTCTTCATCCGCATCTTTAAACTTAAAAATGTCCTCATCTGCTTCTTAAATCTACACTCGAAAACATAGGACGTTTAGATGATATCTCATATGATGCAAACTTTTTTGGCTCAAATCGATTACAGTTCATCGCATCTACCAAGTAATTGCACTCATCTATTTCTACCAATTAATTCCTCCCATCTATTTCTACCGGGGAATGTCATTGTCTCAGCCCGAATCCACACAAACATTTTCCTTCCATTTCAAGTACTGTATTTCAGGTAGTGTATTTATATACAGCCATACTCAAAAAGCCCACGTCTATATTTTCCTATTCTGTAGTGGCAAGTTTAATAAATATTCTAGAGGTCTGTGATCAGTATAGATATGGAACTTTGCACTATGCAAATAGTGAGTCAACTTTTTAAGGGCGTAGTGTATCGTGTATGTTTCTTTTTCTATAGTTGACATCTCGTCTGCATATCACTAACTTTATGTGATAAGAAGTAAATTGTTTTTTCAACCTCTTTACCATTCCTCTGATCATATGACAATTTGCTACAGACATTCCCCAATTCTGACAATTGTGTACAGTCGGTTGTCCTTCTCAAGATCAAGATAAGCCAGTATAACAATATCTGCAAGCTTCGTTTTAAGGCAAACATCAAAGTCAGACTGTGTTGTCCCATTTGAACCTTGCATATTTTATCATCAAGCAAACCAACGGCTCGGTTGTCTAAGAAATGTTTCTTTATAAATCGTTGATAATATAACGTGATATTGATGAAATTTCTACTTTTATCGATTTGACTTTATCAAGGTTTGGCTCTATACCCTGTTCACTTATTTTGAACCCCAAATACTGTACTTCTCTCCTCAAAATCCTCACATTTTATGGCTTTCACCATGAGGTTGTGCTTATGTAAACTGGCTTGTGCCCTATTTATGTGATCTAAATGATTTTCCATCGTTTTATCTGAGAAAATTAAATAAATTACATAAACTCACTGGTATCCTATCTATATGATCGTATCTGAGAATCTTAAAATATCATCGAAATACAGTAATGCATAATCTTGCTGTCCCTGTATAACTGTGGACATTTATTACTGGAAGACCCTGGATGCATCTGCAAGTCTGAGCAGCATCACGTTAGACTGAAATAAACCCTGGTAGCTGGTGAACACAGTTTTTATTTTATCGTCCTTACTGAATTTAACCTGCTAGTATCCTGACTTTAGATCTAATTTTGAGAAATATTTCCGTCAATGACAAGTAACTGAACTATTGATGAAATATGGGCATTTCGTCTATTCTCTAAGTCTATCAACTTTTATTGCTTTAGTGGTTTTCAATACGGGCGTCTCAGTATGAGTTCATGCCTTCCAATATTGATATGCTTCTCCAGTGTATCGGTTCTGTCCAAGAAAAATCTCTATTCTACTTCAGCAACATATCAACTTCCAACTTGAATTCTTGAGGTATTTTTATTTCCTTCAAATTTTTCTCTTTTTGTTCATCATTCATGGTAATCTCGATAATGTCACCAGTAAAGCTCCACTTAGTTATTTTGCAGCTCCTTCTCAAGTGTGTATGCAGATGCTGGTGTTTTAATTAATGTGGTGCAATTAACTGAACTATTGATGAAATATAGACATAATCTTATTGCTCCCAAATTAAACGACACCCTAACTTATTTATTTTAAGTCGCGGTTTAGTTGTATTGAGATTTTCTGTAACAAAGAAGTCCTTGTGAATAGACTAACTTCCCACCCCTAATCTTAATCGAACGATTCTACAATAAATGGGGGCCTATTTGATGTTCTTAAACTAACGTTTTTATCACATAGTTAGATCCCTGTCTAAGTGCTTTTTAAAGATTTTTATTACTGACACCTCTGCTCTGCTATCCGCCAGAGCTCTATAATTCTTTCCCTGAATTCTTATTGAAAAGGAATTTGATGCACCCATTTTACCAAATATGTGCATCGATGCCCTTGTTCCATTTAGCAAGCATCGTTTCCTTTGATATTCTTCCTGCAGAATCTCTGTATATGGCCCACCTCACCACAATAACTAATATCAAATATCTACCTGCATCTGTACTTCTCTAGTTTTATGTACTAGTCCCTTACTCTCTAATTGGTTTCCTTTTTTACATCTGTCTCCATATCTTTGATGACTGGTTGGACCCATAGCCTTAACTAGACTCCACTGTATCATGTGAACAACCTCCCTGTGCTTTTCTTTATACTCCTGCCTTATGTCAAGCCAGATCTTCCATTAAACTTTTGTTAGGGCCTTCTGATAGATCTTGTGGCTCATGTCTCATCACAACCGTCCTCACTTCCCTATCACTCAGACCCTCTATAAAGAATCCAATACCTCTTATCTGACTAATCTTCGATAGTAATCCCCTAGGGACCTCTTCAAGTCTACTCATATTAAACTTTCATTGTTTAACATGAATTATTCATGAAGTGTCCAACTTAGCTCCTTTTGGATAGTAGAACAATGTGATATTTTTCCTTCACAGAAATTTTTTGTTTATTTTCCTTATTACTTGCACCTCTGCTCCCCTATCCACCCGAGCTCTATAATTCTTTCCCTGAATTCTTATTGAAAATGCATTTGATGCACCCATGTTACCAACTATGTGCATCGATGCCTTTGTTCCATTTATCAGGCATCACATGGATGAAACGCCCCCGTTTCCTACGATATGCTTCCTGAAGAATCTCTGTATATGGCCCACCTCGCAACAATAATTAATATCCTATTATCTACCTGGCTCTCCTCTCTAGTTTAATATACTAGTCCCTTACTCTCTACTTGGTTTCCTCTTTTACGCTTTTATGCTTGTCGTTCAACATGTGACACGAATTAAACTCTTGTCTCTTTTATTTTCCAAGTCATGTCATGCCACATGGGTTTAACATCATTAAAAGACTGTAATAAATAATGGAAAATCATGACAAAGAGAGATTGAAAAATCAATTATGGCGGAATATATATGGATGTAAAAGGAAAACCATCTACTCTTATGGGATGAAGTAAAAATTATAAATGGAGAAGAACAATACAGAGTAATCTGGCTTAAGGAAACCATATATATTCTGGGTGATGATCAATTACTAAGCCTAATATAGTATTTAACACAATATGGGAACCATTAATTATAAATAATATACTAATAAATAGTATAAAATTTCTATACATTCGTATATACAGTGGCGACAAAAAGAAAGTCATTTTTTTTCAAAAACTGCAGATTTAAGCTAAATTGAATGTAACTGTTTAAACAACCTCATACCTTATTTGATTACTTTTAGTCCTTTCTAATTTTACGTGTTCATATTTGACATTTAATTGAAGTATGCTAGTGTTCATATCAATTTAAAAAATAACAAAATCGAGAAGCAAAAACTCTGCAGCAAAAAATGAGCTTTAAACTAGCTTAAAATATCCCCCTTTTTAGGTAACAAAAACAAAGCAGCTCTAATCATATAATCATAATTGTTGCCCATATGCTTCGAATTAATATGTTGGCCGGCATTTGGATAATAATACAATCTTCATGCAGGATGATGCTCCATTCACACAGCTGGCAATGTAAAGATGTTCCTTGAAGAGAATGATATTCCGTGTTCGAATTGGCCTGCAGAATCTCCAGACCTCAGTCCTATCGAAAACATCAAGCAACAGCAACACAATGATGAAATTTTAAATCTGAAATTGAAGAGAAGTAGCATGTCCTTTCACCAGACTATTGCCACAGACTAATTCAAAAAATTGCAGACTGTCAAATTGCAAGAGGACTGTGCTACTAAATATTTACTATTTCATTGTGTTGTATTTTTATTGCATTAATTTTCTGCATGAAGTTTCTTTTTACCTTCCTGATTAGAAGTCATTTTTTAAAATGACGTGAACATTATGATATGTGAATTAAAAGTTAAATATAAAAAGGGAAAATTTATAGAGGAATAAAAGGTGAATAAAATTGATTAGAAGTTATGTTTAATTAAGCTTTTTGGTGTCACCCTCTCTCTTTATATATATATATATATATATATATATATATATATATATATATATATATATATATATGTTGGAAAAAATCGTGATAATATTTAGAAACAAAATAGTTCCTAAAATTTCTACTAGGATTTTCTGCAAGGCCCCATGGTGCTATGGTTAGAGCATATTGTAAAAATCAGTTGTAAGTTAAATACTCGTGAACGTTGAAGTTTCAATCCCCAGTAAGATTTAAAATAAGATTTCAAGTTACATAAGATTTTTATGCAGACATCGCTAATTCTACGAGATGAGAACAGTATTTCGAAGAATTAAATAATATAAGAAGTCAATCCTCTAATTTTAAAAATGGAGAAATGTGAAAATTTTTGTTTAATATTTGACAGTAGAAACAAGTTAATATTTTGTTTACTAAACAATATTGCATAAAACTATGCTCATTTTATTTTGAATTTAATAATAAATGTTGTGGATATTTTTAATGAAAATAAACACAATAAATTCAATTTTACAACATTAATTATATTTTTCATATTTATTAAATATTTCCAGAATTTGCAACAATGGAAAGTAGCCCAGTAATGGATGAGAAGCACCTTTCTTCATTGGTAATTAAAAAAGTTTGAAAAAAATTCTAAGTTCCTTCACAGAAATTATCTAAAGTTTAAACTTATCAGCTTATTATCATACACTTAATTTAATTCACTTTTTGTGGAATCAGATGCAATCAAACATGGCAGATAAACCACATTCATGTGTAGAATGTGGTTTATTTGAAAAAGAGGAAGTACATAACGAAGAGGCCCAGTGGATCGGGGATATTATCAATGCAAACAAAAATAAAAGAGAAATGCCAGAGCCAGAAATAACGCCAGATAAAATAAGATCAAAGCTGGCACGAGCTTCAAATCACAAGAAACCTGGCATCGACAACATATCTAACTTCTGGTTAAAACAGCTAACAGCATTGCATGATCATTATAGCAGATGTTTCACCAGAATGTTGAAAGCTTATGAAGCGA
Source organism: Euprymna scolopes (assembly GCF_053919585.1). Lineage (NCBI taxonomy): Eukaryota > Metazoa > Mollusca > Cephalopoda > Sepiida > Sepiolidae > Euprymna > Euprymna scolopes. The sequence goes on from NC_136527.1 coordinate 35,257,386, forward strand.
CACCATCATGGCTATTAAAAGGCGATACAAGCTTAATAGTTAAAAGCACAGAAACCAAAAACCCTAGCAAATATCGCCCAATATGCTGCCTAACCACGACTTACAAGCTGTTCACTGGATTAATAGCTGACAGCATATATGACCATCTTTCATCCGGTGATTATCTTGAGGAGGAACAAACAGGATGTAGGAAAAACTGGCTGGGCACCAAAGATCAGTTGCTCATTAATAAGACCATTTTGGAAGATTGCAGGAAAAGAAAAAGAAATCTAAATATGGCATGGATAGATTATCAGAAAGCATTTGATAGTGTACCCCATTCGTGGATACTAAAATGCCTTGAATTATATAAAATCCACCCGACCATACGAGAAATGTTAGCTGCCCAAATGAAGGAGTGGCAAACATCCATTACCTTAAACCATAACGGGGGAAGGATATCCATCCCAAATATAAGAATAAAAAAAGGTATCTTCCAAGGAGACAGTTTATCTCCTCTACTATTTTGCCTGTCAATTGATCCTCTAAGTAAGCTTCTAAAGAACTACCAAGGTGCTTATAATCTAAGCTACAGCCGCCAAAAAGAATCCTCCAAGTTAATAAACCATTTATTTTTCATGGATGATCTTAAGCTTTATGCTAGCTCGGATAAGGATTTAGATAATCTACTGAAAATTGTGCACACTTTTTCTAATGACATCAAAATGAAGCTCGGACTGGATAAGTGTGCTATGTGTACTCTGAAAGCTGGCATGAAGGTATCTACTGAAAATATACAGCACGATGAAAATAGTGAAATCAGAGAACTGGATGAACAGGAAACATACAAATACCTCGGCATTGATGAAAATGAGTCCATCCAGCATTCAAAGATGAGAGAGAAACTAAGCCAAGAATATTTACGCCGGGTAAGAAAAATCTGCAAAACCGAAATCACAAACAAGAACAAAATTACGGCAATTAACCAACTTGCCATGCCAGTACTAACATATAGTTTTGGCATTATTGACTGGCCTCAGAAAGACATAAATTGGCTCGACACAAAGACAAGGAAAATGCTAACCTTGTACCGAGTTATTTATCGAAATCAGTGCATGCCTCGTTTGTACCTACCCAGGCGAGAAGGAGGTATGGGGCTCTCGGAAGTCAATCATCAACACAGAGCCACAATCGTCAGCATAGGTCAGTACATAATAAGTTCCTGTAACCCCAAGCTTATGAAAATTAAAGACCATTATCAGAATCGAGCAAGTAGTACAACATCTATAACACAACTTGCCACTCATTTTGGAAAAGATTGCCTTACAAATGATACTGAGAACCCAAACAAGCCTGCCACTGCCATAGCCCAGAAAAGTCGGAAAAAATACACTAGCCAGTTCCATAGTGTTAAAACAGAAGAATTGACCAACCATAAACTGGCAAAATACCTACCGACTGAACTATCCCAAGAATATATTGATAGGGATGGTTCCCTGGATTGGCTCAAAAGAGGATCCCTCCATTACGACCAAGGGAGGTTGATATTGGCTGCACAAGACCAGGGCCTCATGACAAACGCCTTCAAAAAGATGTGTGGTCTAAGCAACAATAATAAATGCAGGTTCTGTAGCACTGAGGTTGAAAGTGTGGGCCACCTGATTTCTGGTTGCAAAGTCCTACTTGGAGACGGTTATTATACAGATCGCCATAACGGAGTTTGCAAATACCTTCACTGGAAGATATGTAAGAAACTCAACATTCAGTGTAGTAAAAACTCCTGGGAACATACACCCGAACGAACAGTTGGGAATGACAACTACACTATTCACTATGACTACAAAATCCCTACTGCTACATATCTTGAAAATGCAGCTGTTAAACCAGATATAGTGATTTGGGACAGAGCAAACAAAAAAGCGACCGTAATAGAGGTCAGTGTACCCAATGATACAGGGCTTAACAGAGTGTAGAGGGAAAAGATTACAAAGTATCAAGGACTTATGTATGATATGAAACGAAATTGGAAATTAAAAGACGTTTCAATTATACCAGTCATCATAGGAGCAACTGGGCTTATGAAAAAGAACTTTAAAAAGTACATAGCAAGCATACCCGGTGAACCAAGTGCAAGTGAAATACAAACGATTGCACTGAAATGGACGGCTAGAATCCTGAAAAGATCTCTTGGTTGGACTCACTAAAATAGGGGTAAATGTCAGACATCTGGTTGGATGTCCCATCCCCTAGAAGAAAAAGTTTAAGAAAAATGAAAAAAAAAAAGAGAGAGAAGCCCCATTCTTGTGACGTATGTGGTTCTGCTTTTGCACAGAAGTCAACATTGTTCAATCACATGAGAACACATACGGGAGAGAAACCATATTCTTGTGAAGTATGTGGCTATTCTTTTGCACATAAGTCAACATTGTCCAATCATATGAAAACACATACAGGAGAGAAACTAAAATAGGGGTAAATGTCAGACATCTGGTTGGATGTCCCATCCCCATGAAGAAAAAGTTTAAGAAAAATGAAAAAAAAGGGAAAAGCCACATTCATGTGATGTTTGTGGATATTCTTGTTCTGTAAAGTAAAATTTAATGACACATATGAGAACTCACTGCTGTTGTGCTGTATCCTCAAGCCATACAGAGCGTCCCCAGGTTGCGGATAGGGGAAACCCCTCTATTTATAGGGGGTAGCTTTGAATATTAAATCAAAAGCCGCTGACAATGAGGAAATAAAATGAAAATGAATACCAAAAATTATACATACTGGCTGGACGTCGCCCAGGATAAAAAGGGTCCCTTACCTCGTTCACACACCAGACGAGAAAAGGTATTTGAAGGTGTGAACCCTCTTCCCTCAGATAATGGCACTACCATGACAGAGGTCCACTTGGATCAGCCAACAGATCGTGAATTAGATCCTGGCCCCAAACCATCATGTGCAACTACAAGAAAAGGAAACAGAAGAGGCCTAAAAACCCAACCCTGGACAGTTGCACAAAAGAAGGTATTATTATATTGCTACCATTATTTAAAGTTTGAAAAATGGAGCAGAACGTCGAATGAGATCCTACAAGAGAAAATCAAGAATTCTGACCTCCCTGTAGACAAAAAGCAGACAACAGTTGCAAAACTGCGATCCCTTGTATCACAAATGACGAGATACATAACAGAAGAAGACGAAAATAATATAAAGCATAAAGCCCTAAAAGATGCTGAAAATGATTACCTCCCTATTCAGGAAGAGGAGACTGAAAAAAGACTAAAGTCCAGATGGAGTAAGGATGAAAAGTGGACTTTAATTTGGGCCATTGAATACGCTAAGAGCAAATGTGTAAAACAAAAGCAAAGGGCAGAAACCTGGAGGGAAATCTTCTTCTATTTCTGTCCATGGAAGAAGAATGTCCCACGGAGTAATTTAACCTCTCAAAAATATAATATTTTAAAAGAACGAGTGTTTAATGAGGAAGAACTAAAATACATGAGAGATGAAATAACAGTCCTAATAAGCACACAGGCTAACCCACTAGAGAAACCTATTCTGTATCCCACCAAATTTGATGAGACCGCAAATGTGAGCCTGCAACACCACCACCTTAGATCAGTGAAACAGTTGTCGGTAGCTACCCAACAGATAACCCTTACAGCACAAAGTCCAACAGAAGTGCATCACTCTATATCAGGAACTCAAATGCCTACAGAATCCTCTACACCAGCTCACTCTCACTATAAAACAGGTAACACATCTGCATTTCCATCAACGTGTGAAATAACTCCTTCACCAGGAAAAACTCCACCTTGTGTTTTGCTTCCAGAACCAGATGATGAGCAATTGGAAATAGAAGAGGAACTCTGTAACACAATAGAAAAAGTCAACAATATGAGCATGGAAGAAAGGCATAGGTTACCTAAAATACAAGCCTCAAGATTCTTTAAGTCATTGATCATCAAAGTCAATATTGCTCTTATAAGGCTTGTTCCAGAAGAAATAGACCTCAGGCAGCTAAATAACGTCACATATGCAGCTGGGCTGTACATTAGCAACAAAATACTTCCTCTGAATAAACACCAAAATAGAAATAAAATACCTAATGTAACAACATCAAAATGGAAAGCCAAGCTGATAAAAAAAAATAAACACCTGTAGAAAGGAACTTAGCCAATTAAAGCAGTTCATGAATAATCCCACAGTGGAAGGTAGACTCAGAAAATCGTCAAAAGAATCTGTGCGAAATTTAAAACTAATTGTAAAAATATCAGAAGCATAGTAAAGGAACTGGAGGGCAAAATACCAGCCATTGCCCAAAGAATTAAACATCGCATTGCAAAGATTCATGCAAAGACACAGAATAAGCTTTTTGCAAACAATCCCAGAACTTTCTACAGGAATCTAATAAGATAGGAAATTAAAATCCAAGATCCCCCATGTAAACAGGAATTAGACGATTACTGGAGACCCTTATTTGAAAAAGAGGAAGTACATAACGAAGAGGCCCAGTGGATCGGGGATATTATCAATGCAAACAAAAATAAAAGAGAAATGCCAGAGCCAGAAATAACGCCAGATAAAATAAGATCAAAGCTGGCACGAGCTTCAAATCACAAGAAACCTGGCATCGACAACATATCTAACTTCTGGTTAAAACAGCTAACAGCATTGCATGATCAGTATAGCAGAGGTTTCACCAGAATGTTGAAAGCTTATGAAGCGACACCATCATGGCTATTAAAAGGCGATACAAGCTTAATAGTTAAAAGCACAGAAACCAAAAACCCTAGCAAATATCGCCCAATATGCTGCCTAACCACGACTTACAAGCTGTTCACTGGATTAATAGCTGACAGCATATATGACCATCTTTCATCCGGTGATTATCTTGAGGAGGAACAAACAGGATGTAGGAAAAATTGCCTGGGCACCAAAGATCAATTGCTCATTAATAAGACCATTTTGGAAGATTGCAGGAAAAGAAAAAGAAATCTAAATATGGCATGGATAGATTATCAGAAAGAATTTGATAGTGTACCCTATTCGTGGATACTAAAATGCCTTGAATTATATAAAATCCACCCGACCATACGAGAAATTTTAGCTGCCCAAATGAAGGAGTGGCAAACATCCATTACCTTAAACCATAACGGGGGAAGGATATCCATCCTAAATATAAGAACAAAAAAAGGAATCTTCCAAGGAGACAGTCTATCTCCTCTACTATTTTGCCTGGCAATTGATCCTCTAAGTAAGCTTCTAAAGAACTACCAAGGTGCTTATAATCTAAGCAACAGCCGCCAAAGAGAATCCTCCAAGTTAATAAACCATTTATTTTTCATGGATGATCTTAAGCTTTATGCTAGCTCGGATAAGGATTTAGATAATCTACTAAAAATTGTGCACACTTTTTCTAATGACATCAAAATGAAGCTCGGACTGGATAAGTGTGCTATGTGTACTCTGAAAGCTGGCAAGAAGATATATACTGAAAATATACAGCACGATGAAAATAGTGTAATCAGAGAACTGGATGAACAGGAAACATACAAATACCTCGGCATTGATGAAAATGAGTCCATCCAGCATTCAAAGATGAGAGAGAAACTAAGCCAAGAATATTTACGCCGGGTAAGAAAAATCTGCAAAACCGAAATCACAAACAAGAACAAAATTACGGCAATTAACCAACTTGCCATGCCAGTACTAACATATAGTTTTGGCATTATTGACTGGCCTCAGAAAGACATAAATTGGCTCGACACAAAGACAAGGAAAATGCTAACCTTGTACCGAGTTATTTATCGAAATCAGTGCATGCCTCGTTTGTACCTACCCAGGCGAGAAGGAGGTATGGGACTCTCGGAAGTCAATCATCAACACAGAGCCACAATCGTCAGCATAGGTCAGTACATAATAAGTTCCTGTAACCCCAAGCTTATGAAAATTAAAGACCATTATCAGAATCGAGCAAGTAGTACAACATCTATAACACAACTTGCCACTCATTTTGGAAAAGATTGCCTTACAAATGATACTGAGAACCCAAACAAGCCTGCCACTGACATAGCCCAGAAAAGTCGGAAAAAATACACTAGCCAGTTCCATAGTGTTAAAACAGAAGAATGGACCAACCATAAACGGGCAAAATACCTACCGACTGAACTATCCCAAGAATATATTGATAGGGATGGTTCCCTGGACTGGCTCAAAAGAGGATCCCTCCATTACGACCAAGAGAGGTTGATATTGGCTGCACAAGACCAGGGCCTCATGACAAACGCCTTCAAAAAGATGTGTGGTCTAAGCAACAATAATAAATGCAGGTTCTGTAGCACTGAGGTTGAGAGTATGGGCCACCTGATTTCTGGTTGCAAAGTCCTACTTGGAGACGGTTATTATACAGATCGCCATAACGGAGTTTGCAAATACCTTCACTGGAAGATATGTAAGAAACTCAACATTCAGTGTAGTAAAAAAACTCCTGGGAACATATACCCGAACGAACAGTTGGGAATGACAACTACACTATTTACTATGACTACATAACCCCTACTGCTACATATCTTGAAAACGCAGCTGTTAAACCAGATATAGTGATTTGGGACAGAGCAAACGAAAAGGCGACCATATTAGAGGTCAGTGTTCCCAATGGTACAGGGCTTAACAGAGTTGAGAGGGAAAAGATTACAAAGTATCAAAGATTTATGTATGATATGAAACGAAATTGGAAATTAAAAGACGTTTCAATTATACCAGTCATCATAGGAGCAACTGGGCTTATGAAAAAGAACTTTAAAAAGTACATAGCAAGCATACCCGGTGAACCAAGTACAAGTGAAATACAAACGATTGCACTGAAAGGGACGGCTAGAATCCTGAAAAGATCTCTTGGTTGGACTCACTAAAATAGGGGTAAATGTCAGACATCTGGTTGGATGTCCCACATCCTAGATGAAAAAGTTTAAGAAAAATGAAAAAAGAGACAAACCACATTGTTGTGAAGTATGAGGTTCTTATTTTTCACAGAAGTCAACTTTATTGATCCATATGAAAACACATACAGGAGACAAACCCCATTCTTGTGAAGTAAGTGGTTCTTCTTTTGCACACAAGTCAACTTTATCGTATCATATGAAAACACATTCGAGGGAGAAACCATATTCTTGTGGAGTGTGTGGTTATTCTTTTGCACGGAAGTCAGATTTGTTGTGCCATATGAAAGTCAGATTAGCATAATCATATAAAAACATAGGGGAGAGAAACACCAATTTTTTAAGAATGTGGCTCTTCTTTTGAAGCGAAGTCAAATTTGTTGACTCATATAAAAACATACAGGAGGGACGGTTAGAATCTTTAAAAGATCTCTCAGTTGGAGGAATTAAACTAATGGGAGAATATTTGGTATCCGGTAGAATGCCCCATCCCCATGAAAAATAAAGTGATAAGAAAATTAAAACAAAAGAGAAAAAAAATTCTTGTGAAATATCTGGTTTCTTTAGACCAATGTCAGTTTTTTTGCACAGTAATTAACTTTGCGGTGTCATATCAAAACACATACGGAAGTCAAATCTAAGTCATATTAAAACACACATGGGACACAAAAGTCAACTTTGACACATACAGTGTACAATATCTGATGATCTTCTAAAATGCAAAACCACAAAATTGTATACTAACATCACGAAACGAGCTAGCAGGAAAACCTCTATCACAAAACCATTGACTTTTTCGGAAATATGATAGAATCAGAAAATAAGTCTGCTACAGAAATCACCCCCAAAAATTGTTAAAAATACTCCAGAAGTTCCATTAGAAAAAATTGGAAAAATGGGCCAAACAATATTATTACAGGTATTTTCTGTATTTATTCACCTGTGACTTTATAAATAAGGAAGACTTTAAAGATGATTGTTTCACTATGATCTGAACAAAGTTATAATGACGGTTCACGATCAAATTTTCATAAACAATGAAGATGAGTTGATGTCAGCAATGACAAGTGCCATCAGATTTTGATGACCAATGAAGAATGCATGATAATCTGTAAACTGTTGAATATTGAATGCTTCAGTTAGATACACTATCCACTATGTCTATAAAACGGATCTATTAAACCTTACATTATGATATGGAACAAGATGGAGAATGAAGCATCCTTAGACGTTCATGTCTCCAATAATACTGGGTAAAACATATTGAGAGGAAAATAACGAAATACCAACATCTTATGTACGACATAGAAAAGAAACTGGAATATTTGAACAACTCTATTCTAGTCATTTTAAGAGCAACTGAAATTAGTTTAAAGATTTTTAAAAACTACCTTAAAAATATACCTGGTGAACCAAGAGCAAGTGAGATTAAAATCAGCCCATGCCGATAATCTGGTAGGATGCGCCATTACCTGCTTATATTCAAAAATATACAGAAGACAAATGAACTTTAATAGGACATTCAAATATCTATGTATCTCATATAGAGCAAGGGTGAACCACAGGTAGGGAGTCTCTTTATTTCTGAGAACTTCGAGTGAAGTAAATTGAAATAAAAAGGACAAAAGTATATGAAATTTACTAACTGGTCTAATGAAAAATCCTAAGAAATATTCAGACAGAATGTCTACAAGACCAAACTTTAGCAATGACAGGATAACAACTATCCTTAACTTTGTCTCGGATATGAATTCATATCATAGATATAATCAACTATAAATTCCAGGAAGATCTCTTCAAATTAACTTAAGTATATTGTTAAACTAATAATTTATCAGGTAGGTTCAACACTCTGTTGTAAAACGTCCAAATACAGAACCAGACACTCTGTTGTCAAAACTATTAACTCCATAATGCTACATTATATTGTCAAAATTCCCAAATCCAAAATTTGATATTCTGTTGTCAAAACGTCCAAATACATAACCAGGCACTGCTTTCACAACTATTAACTCCAAAACTCTGCATTCTGTTGTCAAATGTCCCAACTCTAGAACTCGCCAATCTTTCAAGTTGATTGCACATGACTACGTACGTAGCACGCCTTCTAAAAATATACTCCATTCACTTCACGTCTGTTATTATTCACCTGTCTCATTTTCATAGAAATATTGACATTCTACGTCGCTTTTCCGACAGTTACCCATCAAAGCAACTTTAACGATTTTAGTCTTTCATTATATTTTTTGTTAAATAGCCAACCCTCAGATGCACACACACATACTAGCCAAGTAAGTTTGATTTTCCCTACAAAGTAAAAAAAAAACTGACAAGTCATATTTTTGTCATGTATATAGCTGTTCTGTTTTCAGGAAATCAGCTTTAGACAAACATGCGAACACACACTTGTACTGTTTAGAGATATATTGAGATCTGATATACTTCATCCACAACAAGAAGTAAAATGATAAAATTTATAAAGAACATTCAGCTTTCATGTCGAAGTTATGGCGTAACGTTTATAAATCCACTACATTTCAATAAAACGTCTATTTTATATCGAGTATTCATGTCTAAATGCCTACTTAAGGTTTTAGTTATTTATCATTGTTGTTCTCATCAAAATGTTTATTGCGCAAGATTTTTTAATACAGGACACGATCAGGAAGTAATGACCCTGGCCCACTTCCGTTTGTCTTATCTAGTAGAACTGTTGCTTATGCAATAATTTATATCTCTATGTGTTATGTGGCAAATTACAACTCTGAATTAATTTTAAATTCCAAGATGTCATGAAATCTGTAGCAGCAACGAGATCTGGTTGGTCTCCAACTGTCAAGATATGCATAAACCGATGCAATAAATTTGTAACTCTTTGATGTTCTTATCTAGAAAAAAAAAACAAATAACTGTGGCAATGTTCGTTTTTCTACTTATATGAGAAATTAAATCAGTGCATTACGTATTGAATGGCTGCCATTACATCAATTTCAGTGTATATTTTAGCCTTCCAAATCATACGACTAATCAAGTGTATTGAACAACATCTGATTATCATTTACTGTTGCAGCGTCAGATATGGAGAAAAATTTTACAATTAGAAACTGATTAGCCTTAACATAGATATGTAGCATTGTAGCAATGTAGCAGTTATATTTTGTGTTGTTTTTGTTATTTATGTCAACGAATCTGTTTACTTAGAATAAAACGATGCAATAATTTTGTAATTGTTCATTGTCCTACTTCTATGAGAAATTAGACCAGGGCATTTTGTATTGAATGCTTGTCATAGCATCAATTTTAGTGAACATTTTTCGGGGACAATTTATCCTTCCAAAGCATACGACTAAACAAGTGTCTTGAACAACATACAGTTATCAGCATCAGATCGAGAAAAATCCAACAATTATAAACTGATTAGCCATATACAGTATCGACATAGTAAGTTGTGTAGCAGTTATATTTTGTGAAGTTGTCTGATATGTAATCGCATCTTTCTACTTATAATAATTGATGTATTATTATTATTGGGTTAAAATACTTTATATAAGGTGTATTTCTACTGAACTACTTATAAAATTCCCTCGTGTTTAAATCAAAAAATATTGTCGGCAGAGTCCAATACTTACTGGGCAATTCAAAAAATCAACATGGTTAAAAAAAAAAAAAGGTTTTACACTTTGGACTTTACAGGTAAATCCCCAAAACACTTCTTTTTTGTTTTAATTTACAATATATTATTTATTGACCTTTATCTTCAATTTGTGATATATAAAACTTTGGTGAGTAAATTAATTATTAAAATTTTAAGACATTTTAAAATGGGGGGGAATTAAAAAAAATCGTTTGTCTAAAATATTATAATCGGTTTATTGGAAAGAGCATAACATTTCATATTGATCATGAAAATACAGTAAAAAGTTAATCAATTGATAGATTTTTACAGTGTAAAAATTGGCAAAAAATTAACTCGTAAAATTCAATTGATTTCATTACGTAAAAAAACATGGCTGCATGAACGCACACCGGCACTTTGTAAACATTGTTTTATAAAAAAAAAAAATATTTCTATTATTTTTTAAACGACTTTAATAGTTTATTTTGGAAGTATATTCCATATAGAAAATGAACACCCCACTTTAAAAAGAGAAATTACGAGTTTTTTATATTTTATTCACAGTTTCGTGTTAGGGGTGTCAAAAATTCCCCCCAAATTCTGATACACCTAAGGATGGGATAGGGTAGAGGACGTATATATATATATATATATATATATATATATATATATATATATATATATATATATATATATATATATATATATACACATATATATATATATATATATATATATATATGTATATATATATATATATAAATATATATATATATATATATATATATATATATATATATACACGAAATTTTGAAGTGAAAATAAATTTCGAAATCGAATTAATTAAAAGTAGTTTACTTAACAAAACAGCAGAGTTAATTTCCAATATTAACTCTTAACCCGCCTTTTCAATTAATAAAACATATTTTTTTTAAAATACAAACACATTACAATAATTATAAATTTTTTATTTTTCAGATAGTTGTCTATTTTCCATGCATTATGTCCCTTCAACAGTTATCTCCCTTGTCCGGACATTTTTCTAATAGAATCAACACCGGCAGGTTGACCGGTGTTTTGTTCCGTAATTGTTGTCAGCAGCCTTTCTTGATTCACATGTCGCTGTCTTTTATCTTCTATTGTCCTTCCTTCGCCGTTTTAAACTATCTCCGGTAAGAAGCATTATATATCTCCTTCTTAAAGACACTTTTTAATATTTTTAACGTTTTCTTTTTTTTTTTTTTTTAAATATATTATTTCATCTTAACTACGAACTTTGTTTATATCCTTTACCGGCAGATTTGCCGTTTAGTTGTACAAATAGTCTCCAACCCCGTTATTAAAAAAGGGGACACTTTGGGTCGTTACCAGTCTATATCAAGAAATTTGTTTACATATAATTTTAACCATATTGTTCAACAAATAACATGATTAAATGTGTTTTATTTTATAATTTAAAATTTTTATTGTATAATTAAAAATTTAAAACATTAAGCAATACAAATAATACGATGGTTAAAAAAAAAAAGAAATGAAAATAAAGTTTTAAAATGGTTAAATGTGTTTTATTTTATAATTTAAAATTTTATTGTATAATTAAAAATTTAAAACATTAAGCAATACAAATAATACGTTGGTTAACACAAAAAAGAAATGAAAAATTAAGTTTTAAAATGATTAAATGTGTTTTATTTTATAATTTAACATTTTTATTTTATAATTTAAAATTTTTATTTTGTAATTTAAAATTTAAAACAATGAACAATACAAACAGGATTTGGTTTGATTTTACATTTTATATTGTTCTTGGATGCGTCTCCACAAGAATTCAGTATTTCACTTCATCTTTCATTATTTCTTTTCGAGAACAAAACTAACATTTTGTTTTTATTTTTAAATTATAAAATAAAACACATTTAATAATTTTAAAACTTCATCTTGCATTATTTCTCTCTTTTTATTATTTATAACAACATGGTTAATTTTTAATTAAATTTTAATCACAGGATTACATTTTCAATAATCACGGAAATATAAACAAACTTCTGTTTACTATATATACATCCACATTTTTTTTTTATATAACAGGGTTGGAAGCTATTTGTACAACTATACGGCAAATCCTCCCCTTTACCCACATGTCCAACTCCTTGCTTTTAGTTGTGTTATTTCCTTACGCATACGACTACCCATTCAGCCTTTATAACTTTTCGCTTCTTATCTTTTCTCTTTGTGTTTTCAACAAAGTTTTTTTTTTTTGTTTTTTTTTTTTGTTTCTTTCAGTTTTTTTTTTTCAATATACGTTAATTAAAAGGATAAAAATATAAACAAATCGAACTTACTAGGGAAGATAATAACTTCCGGTGAATGCCGGAAAAATATCCAGTAAATAAAACGTCGTTTAGTAAATCGTTATTTGTATTTTAAACTAAATATTTTATCGTGGTTTATTTATTTATTTATTTATTTATTTATTTTGTCATTTGATTTAATTTAATATGAAAATGGATAATAAACTTTAAAATATCAATTATTGAACGTATTTTATTATTTCCTTTTCTTTAAAAACTCAGTTTTATTTTTATGGATACATGTGTCCATTGACACCGATATGATGACTAAAATCGCAAATTATTGTTTGCTTTTTTTTAATATAAAAATAAAACATTGTAGATGTTAATAATTAAAAATACTTTTAATATTTCAGGAACATTACGATAAGCAGTATTCATTCAATATTTTCACAAAAAATATTAAAAAATATTTAATGTGATTTTAATGATAAAAATTATCACAAACTTTTGCTTAAATGGTTTAATGACCCTTTTTCTCTCAGAAAATATTCACATTCATTTCAAGTCACGTGTGACACTCTTTTCATAAAAATCAGTAATCTTAACTCCATGCTATTCTCATGAGATCCTCATTTAACTAAGCCTGCATAATGAACACTCGTTACAAGAAAACATTTATGTTGGAACGATTTGAATTAATATTCCTAACACGTAAATAAATGTCATTTTATCCTAATATAGTGATTTCGCTGACTTCAAGAAATTCCCTAACCCTAACCCTAACACTAAAAATTGATAGATCCCGATTATGAATGCGTGAACACAGAGTCACACACATAGAAGTTAGTGACTGGTGAAAGACAAGCGCCCCGCCCCCCGCTAGGTCTAAAATAAAATGGATTTTCTTACATTTTTTGCTCCTGTAGGACTTATGCGTGATGCGTTGTCTCTTGTTTCTATTGTGCAAAGCTAGATCTGTTACTAAACTCTCACTTTTGGGGGAGAGGCTAATAAAACAATCTTTTTTTTTAATTCAATATCTTAAGACTTTATTTTACTAATTATCATTTCATTTAACTTAATATGAAAATGGATAATACACTTTTAAATATCAATTATTGAGTGGATTGTATTATTTCCTTTTCTTTAAAAACTCCATTTTATTTTTATGGATTTATGTGTCCAGTGACACCGATATGATGACTAAAATCGCAAATTATTGTCTTTTTAAATTAAAAAAAAACTCATGAATACCTGTTTGCTTTTTTTATATAAAAATAAAACATTGTAGATGTTAACAATTAAAAATACTTTTAATATTTCAGGAATAAGCAGTATTCATTAAATATTTTCACAAAATATATTTAAAAATATTTAATGTGGTTTTAATGAAAAAATTATCACGAAAATTTGTTTACATGGTTTAATGACCGTTTTTCTCTCAGAAAATATTAACATTCATTTTAACCACGTGTCGTACTCTGTTCATAAAACTCAGTAATCTTAAACTTCATGCTATTCTCATGGGATCCTCATTTAACTAAGCCTGCATAATGAACACTCGTTACAAGAAAACATTTACATTGGAACGATTTGAATTAATATTTCTAACACAATATTTCCATTTTAATACAATGATTTTGATTTATGAATTAGTGATACTCTACTATTTTGACTTCAAGAAATTCCCTAACTCTAACCCTAGGTCTAAAATGAAATGGATTTTCTTACATTTTTTGGCTTCTGTAGGACTTATGCTTACGTGTTGTCTCTTGTTTTTATTGTGCAAAGCTAGATCTGTTACTAAACTCTCACTTTTGTGGGAGAGGCTAATAAAACTATCTTTTTTTTAATCCAATATCTTAAGACTTTATGTTACTAATTATCTTTAAAGCCGATGTGAAAACATTTTTCATTATAAACTTCTTTCACGTATGATTTTTTCAATATAGAGATTAACTTTAGACCCCAATCAAGACATAATTAGAAATTAAAAAAAATATATAAGACGGCTTTCTAAACTATGTTACGCTATCAGTTTCCGCCATTAGATTGCACGTGCAACGAATTAGAGAATTAATAAAGATGAAACGTGTAATCTGTTCTCTCTCATGTAAATATTAAAATGTTAAATAAAATAATACTAATTTTATCCGTGATATTCACCAAATACATCGGCTCTATTTCGCAATAACTTTTTGTCCTCTTTAATTTTGTTTTCTGCGAACTTGTTCTTCCGTTCGTCATCTTGAATGTTAAGTTGAGCTTGTAAAGTCAATCACATTTGAAAAATCTTTTCCTTTATAAAAGCAGATAAAGTTAATCGAAAGCAGATTATAAAACAAAAACGTAAGTATTACTACATGAATTTAGTATCGATTTTTGCGCATTTGCAGAATACGTTAAAAATGTAAGGGAGATAACTACATTTACTAAGCGAATAATCCTAATGAAAATGTTGATGTATTGTTGAAAATTTTTCACTGTAGACAGTTTCTTGTTTTCAATAAACTTAAACGTAAAAAAACAACTTCTTTATTGTCTACCAAAGACAAAATAATTTTATAAATTTTAAATGATATTAACTGCTTCACAAGTTTAAAGTTTTTCAGGTGTGCTAAAAACGAATATATACTTCAAGAGTGACGCAGAGAATGATTTTTCATGATACAAGGAAATTACTTTTTCAAAAAGTTGGGATCAGTTTTCAATATAAATTTAATGTAAAATAAGCACCCACTTTCTGGCCACAAGGTGATAATTTTTTTAATTTGTTTTCTTTGACTGTCTGAAAGCCGTTTTGGTAAATTGTTATTTATTTTCCACATTTACAATCATCTTTAACATTACAACTTCGATAGGTTTTCGGGTATGCTGAAAACGAATATCACATTTAAATTTGCTGCAAACCAGTAGGTATCTGGATATTAAAGTATGTAATTAATTGTTATCAGTGGAGGCCAATTAAGTATGCACTTGCACATACAGAACTGATCACCACTGATCACATAAGGAATTACATTGCTTAATATTTGGAAAACTACTTGTTTGTGGCATATATGCGCACTTGCAGATAAAAAAAATGGTCACCACTGATGACATAAGGAATGACAGATATCTGCAAATTTTATGTAGGCATCATCACTTATCAAGGCCCAATGACCACTCGAGCATAAGGGTTAAAGAGTGTACAGTAGTCAATTGGACAATATAGTAATGTTAGTAATGGAAATTCGGTAAATTTGTTAACTTAAGTGGAACGGCTCATCAAAAACTTGTTTACGTTGGACTTGAAGACAACCATATTGTAGTAGCTAAAAAAGCAGGCAAACGGAAGACAGTTCAACAGGTGTGTAGTTCTAAGAAAGAAGCTTCGTTCATGGAATTTAGGTTTAGGAACAGATAAAGAGTGGGGGGATTGTTGATAGTGTTTTCAGCTAGACGAGTGTTTCTTGTGAAAGTTTGGTGATGGGGTCCATAGATTGAAGCTCAGTCGAGCACTTGCCATGAAAATAACGATAAAGCAGAGACAAACTGGCAACATCTCTTCTGTGAGAAAGAGGTTGCAGGGAAAAGAAAAGGACATCTTCGATGCTACGAAGTTTATTTTGAACGCTATCAAGGCAGGATAAGTTCTTTCTAGCAGCTTCTACCCAGATGTGGCACAAGTACTCCATCCTTGGAGAATCTGGCTCTTATATAGCTAAAGAATTGCATCAGCAGGTAGATATCTACCAGATCGATAGAAGGATCCCAGCGTTTTTCCAGCAGCCTTGGCAACAGATTTGATGTGTTTCATTTCAGATAAAGCCTAGAAGCTTGTCAGAACATGAGGCTTCCCTAAGACGAGAGGTATTCATTTCAATTGATGCCAGATATGGATCAGAGTGTTGATGATGTAAAGATAAAAGCTTGGGTTTAGATGCATTAAAAGTAACCAGCCACCTCTTTCCGCATTGTACCAGGTGCTCAAGATCAGAGGAGAGAATCGGAGAAAGCTTAGTCATTTACGGTCTTTTATGTGCTACGATAGATAGTAGTGTCATCAGCATAAATGTATATGAATGATGTAAGGATGTGATTTGGAAGATCATTAATGTAGATCAGGAAGTGAGTTTGACCCAGGATGGACCTCTGATGGACTCCAGCATTAATGCTGTGAGCTTCTGATTTCGGCCCATCAACTACTATCCTTATGAACCTATCAGAGAGAAATGACTTAATAATTGAGAATACATTTCCAGCTATATCATAGCTGGAGATCTTGTGAAGTAAACCTTTATTCCATATATCATCAAAGGCCTTTTATATGTCAAGAGCAATTGCCCTAGAAAGGTAGCCTCCGTCAAGAAATTCGCTAATCCTCTGAGATATAACTGTAAGCACATCTGATGTAGATCTAGCAGAATGGAACCCATATTGTGTGTCACTAAGAAGGTTATTTTTGCTTAGATGGTTGATTACTTCTGTATTTAACACAGGTTCCAGCAACTTACTCATAACGCACATGTACCTTATTGGCCTGTACTGAGAGGGGGGTGAAGGATCACCTGAATTCTTAAATACAGGGCATACTGATGAGGTTTTCCAGGATGTTGGGAAGCAATTATCCTTAAGATAACGTTTAAACAGTCTTGTAAGTATGGGCGCTAGTTCTGGGTTAAGTTTTTTGAGTACTATGATTGGAATACCGTCAGGGCCGGTTGCTTTACTGAAATCAAGGTTTTAGATTAGCTTGGCAACATCACGTACAGATATTAGTATATCACATAGCGTGTTTTCTGATACAGAAGGAAATATTGGGGTTTGGTGGTCTTGGTCGCAAAGGGTAGAAATAGCTGCAAAGTTCTTGGCAAAGAGTTTGGCTTTGTCTGATGCTGTCGAGATTACCTCAGGTCCATTGATGATAGTTGGGATAGAGCACACGCTTCTGTTCAGGATTCTGTTTGCTATTTGCCAAAACTGGTGGGAACCAAGCAACTGCTCAGCTACTTTTGACTGGATGAACATACAACCCTCACATGTTCTTTTTTACAATGGTTGTTGGCAGTTCGAAAAGCAGCAGATTATTCTTTATTTTTGTTCTTAAATATCCTTGTGTCTTTATGGAAAGAGGAAATCAGAAAAGAAACAAAAAATACTTTTGCCTCCCCCCCAAAAAAAGCAAAAAATAACCCTTCCCTAGGTGGCAATAAAGTGGGTGCTCAATTTACGTTTAATTTATATTTCAATGTGATCCCTCACTTTTTGCAGAAGTATTTTTTTATATGGAAAATATTTCTCTGCACCATTTTTTAAGTATATATTCGTTTACAGCACCCTAAAAAAACTTATAAAAGTCGTCATTGTAAAACGTTTATGGGGGGGGTTGGAAAGATTTAGACCAAAACAACAAACCTTACAAATAGCTTTTACTTAATTATAAAAATAATCAGGATTCTTAAACAAATTACAATATTACGATTCTGAATTTTTTAGATGAGGAATGATTCTTTGTATTATTTAGATTATTAAGACTACTGTTCTCATCTTGAGTGCAAACATTGTAAAAATAACACTGCTTGACGGGAAAAGTAAAAGATTATCTGATGCCAGCATCACTGACATTTTTCTATTTCAACTGGTATGGTCACCCTTAAATACTGCTCTACATCATCCACTTTCCTGGAGCCACATTTCCTTCTATGTTTTCCTATTATTGATCTGATTATTATTATTATCATTATTATTATTATAGCAACGACAATATTTTTCTCTTATCGATCTTACTACTGAAAGTTACAAAAGTCGTCATTCTAAAGGGTTTGGGGGAGGTTTGAAAGGTTCCAGACATTGACCACAATAACAAACCTTACAAATAGTTTTGACTGAATTAAAAAATAATCATGATTCTTAAACAAATTACAATATTATGGTTCTAGATTTTTTAAATGAGAAATGCTTTGTATTATTTAGATTCTTAAGACTACTGTTCTCATCTTGAGTGTTATTTATTGCGCAAACATTGTAAAAATAACAATTAAGATGAGAACAATAGTCTAAATAATCCAAATGATAAAACAATGTTACCGACTATGTGCATTGGTTTTTCCTTTGTTTCATTTGACGAACATCGCATAAACAGTGCAACCCCGTTTTCTTGGATATGCTTCTTGCAAAAGCTCTGTATAACACTGCTTGACGGGAAAAGTAAAAGATTCTACATCATCTTGTGACGCCACATTTTGTTCTACGTTTTTTTTTATTATTGGTTTTATTACTGACCCTACTGCCTTTTTCAATTCTGATTTCAGTCCCTGCAAAAAATGTAAAAATACCTGCTCCATTATAACAATAGCTACTGACCAAAGAACAAGATTACAATACAACTCAACTGCAAAAGTTGATCTTTAATCAGTGACAATACCAATTCTGAATACATGACCCCATCGTCCAGTGCATTTCCTACCAGCTGTCAATGCTCATCTCTACAATGAATGTATGTAAAAAATTTTAGTTAAATATTTGAAAGTAGAAGAAATAATTTTGTTAACAAACGAGTATTTATTAAAACTATAGTCATTATATTTTGAATTCAATTAATAATAAATTTATATTCATAAAAATTAACATAATAACTTCAATTTAACTAAATTAACGATATTTTTTTAAATTTATTTTATATTTTCAGAATTTGCAACACTGAAAAGGAATACATAAATGAAGAAGGACCTTACATCATTGGTGACTTAAATAAGTTTATAATAATATAATTTCTTTGGATAAAATTTCTAAAGTCGAAATTTGCTGGCATATCTCATCATATTGTCCATTGCATATGTTTTTTGTGGAATTAGATGCGAACAATCATGGGAGACAAACCTCATTCTTGTGAAGTATGTGGTTATTCATTTGCACGGAAGTCACATTTGTTTAGGCATATGAAAACACATACGGGAGAGAAACCACATTCTTGTGACGTATGTGGGTTTTCTTTCGCACAGAAGTCAACTTTGTTGAGTCATATGAAAACACATACAGGAAAGAAACCTCATTCTTGTGAAGTATGTGGTTCTTCTTTTGCATGGAGGTCAAGTTTCTTGATTCATATGAGAACACATACGGGAGAGAAACCACATTCTTGTGAAGTATGTTTTTCTTCTTTTGCACAGAAGTCACACTTGTTATATCATATGAAAACACATACAGGAGAGAAACCACATTCTTGTGAAGTATGTGGTTCTTCTTTTGCACGGAAGTCAAATTTATTGATTCATATGAGAACACATACAGGAGAGAAACCACATTCTTGTGAAGTATGTTGTTCTTCTTTTGCACAGAAGTCACATTTGTTGAATCATATAAAAACACATACAGGAGAGAAACCACATTCTTGTGAAGTATGCGATTCCTCTTTTGCAGAGAAGTCAAATTTATTGTCTCATATGAGAACACATACAGGAGAGAAACCACATTCTTGTGAAGTATGTTGTTCTTCTTTTGCACAGAAGTCACATTTGTTGAATCATATAAAAACACATACAGGAGAGAAACCACATTCTTGTGAAGTATGCGGTTCCTCTTTTGCAGTGAAGTCAAATTTATTGTCTCATATGAGAAAACATACAGGAGAGAAACCATATTCTTGTGAAGTATGTGGCTCCTCTTTTGTACAGAATTCAGCTTTGTTGAGTCATATGAAAAAACATACAGGAGAGAAACCACATTCTTGTGACGTATGTGGTTCTTCTTTTGTGTGGAAGTCAAGTTTTTTGAGTCATATGAAAACACATACGGGAGAGAAACCACATTCTTGTGAAGTATGTGGTTCTTCTTTTGCAGAGAAGTCAAATTTGTTACGTCATATCAAAACACATACGGGAGACTGACATTGTTATATGGGACAAGAGGGAGAAAGTAACACCTCGACTGGAAGAAAGTATCTTTAATTAAGCTGGACTTAACAGAGCATAGAGGGAAAATAACAAAATACCAAGGATGTGTGTAGGACATGAAAAGAAACTGGAATCTTTAGAATTTATCAATCATACTAGTCAACATGGCTAATGAAAAATAATTTCAAAAACTATCTGGCGCATATACCTGGTGAACCAAGTGCCAAAAAATACAGATACTAGAACTAAAAGGGACGTGTAGAATCTTCAAAAGATTTCCTGGTTGGAGTAATTAAACTAATGAGAAAATGTTTTGCATCCCATAGGATGCCCCATCCCCAGGAAAAACTGATAAGAAAATCCAAAGAAAAGAGACCAACCACATACTTGTGAAGTACGTGGATCCTTTTGACAGAAGTCATATTTATTGCATCAATATCTGATCTTATGAAATCCATACCTCATTGTATACCAGCATCACGAAGCAAGAGCCAGTAGTACAACCTCTATCACATAGTCAAACAACTATTTTGCACAAGACCGTTTTGCAAATATGAAAGAATAAAAAAAACAAGGCTGCTACGGAAATCACCAAAAACGAGTCTTTAAAAATACTCCAGAAGTTTAATTACAGAAAATTGGACAAAAGAGCCAAACAATAGCATGACAAATATTTTCTGGATTTATTCACCCAGGACGTTATAAACATAGAAGTTTTTATAGACTGGCTTAAAAGAGGAAAGCAGCGCTATTATCAGGAAAATTATAATGACTGCTCACGATCAAAGTTTTATTCCCAATGCTTCTAATAAGATGATCTCAGCATGACAAGTTTAGTTTGTGCAACAAAGTTAGTTTTAGCCATTTGACATTTGCTAAAGGATGGCTACTATACAATGAAATACAATGGATTGTGTAAATATATCCACATTATCTGTAAAATGTTGAATATTGAATGCTGCAGCAAGTCCTGGGAACAACAGTTGGACATATACACCATCGACTATGACTCTACGATTGCTACAGGTACATTTACTTAGAAAACGGAGCAATTGAAGCTGACATAATAAAATGAAACAAGAAGGAAGAAGAATCAAATTTAGAAGTTAATATTTGGATAAACAGTGACAAAAATATAACGAAATACCAGATCCACATCATCTGTAAAATGTTGAATATTAAATGTTGCAGCAAGTCCTGGGAACAACGGTTGGACATATAACGAAATACCAGGGTTTGATGTACGACATAGAAAAGAAACTGTAATCTTTAGAAAATCTGTAATCTATTATTATAGTGGGAACTTAAATCAGACAAAGCTATTTTAAACCCTACCTCGCAAATATTCCTGGTGAACCAAGTGCAAGAGAGATTCTAGCAATTCTTCAAAAATAGACAAAAATTTTAGATTATTTGTTGGTTGAAATGTATGAGATGAAGTATGGATGCGCCATCACCCCTTAAATAAAATAATTGAATAAAAAACAAATTTCATTCCTGTGAAGTATGTGATTGCTTGCATAGACGTAACATTTGCTGTTTAATGTGCACTCTGTTGCCAAACTGCAAAATCCAAACTTGACACTCTGTTGTCAAACCTTCTAACTATAAAATTTAACTTGAGGAACTTAAATCAGACAAAATAATTTTTTAATACATGGCCAATATACCTGTGAACCAAGTGCAAGTAACATTTGCCTAGAACATTTATTGTGTCATATGCAAAAATACTGAATACAAAAGAACTTTAATAGAACATACAAATATCTATGTATCTCATATAGAGTTCAAGTGTGAGCCACAGGTAGGAAGCCCTTTGATTTCGGATACTTCGACTTATCAGGTTAATTTGACATTTTTAAAACTTTCAATTCAAACATTTAACATTCTGTTATCCAAACTTGCAACTCCAAAACTTTACACTTTGTTTTCAAAACTTTCAAATCCACGAGACACCCTTTTGTCAAACCTATTAACTTTACAACTCGAAATTCTGTTGTCAAAACGTCCAAGTCAAAAACTCAACACATTTCAAGTTTACTTACACATTTTCTTTTTACTCGTCCTCTATTCTGTACACGTCTTTTTTTATTCGCCTTTTTCTTTTTCATAGACATAACGATATTTTGCATCATGGTCATGACCGTTACTATTAAAATCAATTGGATGTAACCATTTTAAGCTTCTTTCTATATTTTTGTTACACATTCGACCCTTTGAAGCACGTACACATGCAAGCCAAGTCAGTTTTGATCTTCCCTTCAAAGTAAAATAAGAAAAACTGAAAATATTTTTTATAATGTAGCTCTTCTGTTTTTATGAAGTCAGCTTTAGACAAACATGCGAACAATTGTACTCTTTTGAGATTTTGTGAATGTCTGGAATCTGGTAGTATATTCCTTTCACAAATGATAAAATTTTGAAAAAAATTAAAAACCATATTTTGGTATTCTTTTTATATGTGTGTGTTGGTATTTTTGTTATATGTGTGTGTTGGTATTATTGTGTTAAAAATTTGTGTTACTTTCTCATGCAAAAACGATATAAAATAATGCGATACTTTGATTATGTTAATAATTTACTTTTAAATACAAAGTTTTTATTCCCGTGTAAATCTTTAAAACCACCCAAAAAACATACAGCCTTTATGCCGAGTTCACGTTTTAACTTCATGTTTTTGTTTCTTTTGAATATAATACATCTTAATAAAACATTTTAACAGTATTTTTTATTTAACACATCTAATACATAAAAAGTTTTAACAGCTCTTTTATTTTTTTAATTAATACATCTCAATAAAACGTTTTATCAAATTTTAAAAAATTATGATTTAATACATATCAATAAAACATTTGAACAGTTTTTTAGTTTTTTTTTAAATTTAGTGCACATCAATAAAATGTTTTAACAGTTTGAAAATATATTTTAAACTGTAACACATCTCAATAAAACGTTTTAACAGAGTTTTGTATTTAAAAAATTTAATACATCCCAATAAAATTATTTTATATCAAGTATTCATGTCTAAATATCTACTTAAGGTTTTAGCCTTTTATCATTGTTGTTTTCATATATATGTTTATTGTGAATAATTTTTTAAATACAAGAAATCTTCAATAAGTAATGACCTTGACCCACTTTCGTTTGTCTGATCTAATAGAAATATTGCATATGCAATGATTTATATCTATTGGTCATGTGGCAAATTACAACTCTGAACTAATTATTGTTCCTGATTTGCAATGTTTTAAATTAGTTAAGTGTGAAATGGATCCTATCAAGTGTGATGCAGTGATCTGTTCTTTTATTTGAAATCACCACAGTAAACTTATGATGAAATTACAAGAAACAATGTCACATCATATTAATCTTGTAAAACGTTGTCATTGTGAAATCCAATATGTCATGAAATCTGTAGCAGCAGCACCTAGACTTGGTTGTCTTCCATCTGTCATTGATGAGGCAACTCTGAACTATGGGTAAACTACCTTTTTTGAAGATCCATGCTTGACTTCGCCAAATCACTAAAATGTCATGATTGCAGGATCTGTTGAAACTATGTA
Organism: Euprymna scolopes; assembly: GCF_053919585.1. Lineage (NCBI taxonomy): Eukaryota > Metazoa > Mollusca > Cephalopoda > Sepiida > Sepiolidae > Euprymna > Euprymna scolopes. Next base: position 35,281,644 of record NC_136527.1, read on the forward strand.
ATGGATTCCTAGGTTTCTGACAACTTTCCAGAAGCAAAAACGCATTAAGTACCATACTGTACCGAAGCAAGATTCACTCTAGATATTTTAAACCGGCTTCCACACTTAAAAAAAGCTTATTATGCTTCAATTTTCAGGAAATTAATTTTTTCAAAATAAAGAGGTGGGGACTGATCAGCAAATATTCCCCGAGAAAAATATCATTCCGATCCACAACACAAAATGTGTGAGATCAGAAGCACAGAAAAGAAAAGCGTTTTCCAAATGATATATCTTGTTTTTTTCTAATTTCCGCATATTCTACAAAAACTGTCTCCAGAGATACATAAACCGATGCACGAAATACATAACTCTGTGTTGTTCTTATCTAAAAATAATAACTCAGTGTTGTTCATATCTAAAAAAAATAACTGTGTTGTTCTTATCTAAAAAACCTCTGTGTTATTATATAAAAAAATAACTCTGTGTTATTCTCATCTAAAAAAAATAACTCTGTGTTGTTATCTAAAAAATAACTCTGTGTTGTTCTTTTCTAAAAAAATAACTGTGTTGTTCTTTTCTAAAAAAATAACTGTGTTGTTCTTTTCTAAAAAAAATAACTGTGTTGTTCTTTTCTAAAAAAATAACTGTTGTTCTTTTCTAAAAAAATAACTGTGTTGTTCTTTTCTAAAAAAATAACTGTGTTGTTCTTCTCTAAAAAATAACTCTGTGTTGTTATTATCTGAATAAATAACTCTGTGTTCTTATTATCCGAATAAATAACTCTGTGTTGTTCTTATCTGAATAAATAACTCTGTGTTGTTCTTATCTAAATAAATAACTCTGTGTTGTTCTTATATAAAAAATAACTCATTGATGAGGGGGGGAGAAGATTGTTAGCTTTCAAGGGTCGGGGTTATTAACTTACAGAATACAGTAAAGTTTCATTAGAATTTAGAGTTTCAAGTATTGTTTTAGCTTGGGAGAAAGGAATAAAATCTTCCCTTCTTTCCCCTATTGGTTGTCCTCCATCTGTCATCTTAAAACGTTGATATTGTGAATTCCAATATGTCATGAAATCTGTAGCAGCAGCAGCAGCTAGACTTGGTTGTCCTCCATCTGTCATTGATGAGGAAACTCTCAGCCATGTTGAGGCTACTTTTCTTTTGAAGATCCATGCTTGACTATTCGCCAAGTCACCTAAAAGGTCAGGATTAGTGCAAGGTCTGTGGTGATTAGCTGATGGATTTCTAGGTTGCTGACAACTTCCAAGAAGCAAAAACGCGTCGATTACCATACTGTACCGAAGTAATATTCACTCTACGTGTGTTAAACCACTATCCACATTTACAGGAGTTTATTATGCTTCAGCTTTCATTAAATATATGTAAACTATAAAAACCAAGAAGTTGGGCCAAATCAGCAAATATCCCTGCAAAATATCACATCGATGCACAACACACATTGTTTGAGATCAGAAGCGCAGACATCTATGAAATCATCTGCCGTGCACTTGCTCTGCATCACCTTGCATCATCCGATTTTCATTATGATTAGATTCAGCTTTATTTTAAGCATCTCGTTGACGTCCGTGTTGTCTTCATCGATTCAGGTGTAGTAAGAGAGATAGTCGGGGCTGGAGTTTGGTCAACTAAGGAGATTGACACTGTGACCTCCATTATTTTTTTAGCAAATCTATGTGGCTACTTTTGAGGAAAAAAACAGTCCGTAAATCAAGCAAATACGCGTGTGTACATTCATATTATAAGAACAGTAGTTTGAAATAAAATTGTTTGAAAGAAGCTTTAAATCCTCGCTCGATTTGATAATTTTGCTGAGTATTAAAGTTCATGCCTGTCGCACGGAAAATCAGGAGTTGAGTTTGAACCTCTCCCGCGTATAGAATTTCATCGACATTTGTTAAACTGGAAAATTTGAAGATAAGATATTTTCTATCAGAACAGATTCTTCAACAACGAATAGAAAGGCACAACGACACACAGACGAAAGCATCTCATATTTAAATAATTATACACCATTTTCAGGATGACATCAGAAATTATGAAGATCTGAAATACATAGATTGGTAGAACTAAGTAAATTGAATAACATAACTTTACTGTGTGAACTGCCCTCTATCCGGAAATTAATATGACCCAACTGTTTGAACATAGTCTTTCAGCCATAGCGGTTTAATTTATTTCGATTCGAGCGCCTTGGTGTCACAGTTGAGCTTCTGCCTGCTGTTGTTTGTGGTGTTCAAAGTTGACGGGATCATAGGTTGTGACGTCACTGCTATGTGCGATCACTTCTCTGAGTCTTGTTCGTCTCACACGGTATGTGCATCATTCACTGGTGTTGGCATGGTGGCAACAGACGCGTGCTGTTTATCATTAGGTAGAATAATATGTGGTTGTTTGGTTGTTGAAGTAGCGTGGTAACCAGACGTGGGTGTGACTCCTCAAAAAGGTAATGAAAGTTGTGAGGTGTTTATCTTCGTTGTGGATTGGCACACTGTGGTAACTATTCAAGACATGGAACAACGTCTTTTTCTTTACCATGGGGTACATACCTTGCTTGGTAGAATGATAATTATGTGTGGTGAATCTTTCTTACCGCATTAGCGTTGAGAGATTGGAAGTCAACAGTACGACGAGGTTTTCCATTCTTTTTTGCACAGATGACAATTCTATGGCACCACATTATCAAATCACTGGTTCCATGACTTGTAGTGTTATGTCTTGATCTAGACTTGCCTTTACATCGTCTTGCAAGTGTGGTTAGATGGGAACAGGTGTGTGGTGGGCCATGGTGTAGCATCAAGGTCAATATTTGCTTCATGGTTTGGCACTACATGAGGAGGCGTGTGATACTATTTCTTTGCTAGTACCACTGGCCGTCCTAGCTATCCCCCAAGCATGTCCGGGGGGTGATTGGTCTCGTGCGGAGTGATACAGAGGGAAAAGTGAACAACAATGTATTTGGTTCCTCTCAACCTCTTTTCATTTTGACAGCCATGGGGTAAGAAGCATATTTTTGTCTCTCTGTAAAACAGCGTTCTAGTTTAGTACCTTACTTTGGGGTAATTGCACCAAGTCCGAGGTTACTAGCTAAAAGTGCTCTTTTGGCAAGCACGCATATAAAGAGCACTTTTTTTAGTTGGCACAATTACCCCCGGATTTGACACAATTGCCCCAAAGTACAGGCCATAAGTTAAAGGTTTAATTTAATAATTGTCGATTCTTTAATAAAACATTGTAATATAACTGTGAAATAAAATAGTTAAGATTCCTCATGTGTCACAATTGTGTTGCATGTCGTGTTATGTCTGCCTTAAATGTCGAAACGGTGTTTCTTGAATTGAAAGGAATTCCAGCTAGAGTTCAACCAGAATGAAAACATCATCGTGAGAGAGTGAAGGAGCCAGCCACGCCCAACATCCCAGATATAGTTTTACTCTTCTCTCAGAAAAAAGGCGTGTAACCGAGAGATACTATTGACTGGTCCATTGTCACAGTATGGTACCGTTTCTAGGACATTAATATAACTCGTAGTTCGATCACGCCATTGGTTGGCCAGTAGTGTTAGAGGGGAATGTTGGTGCTCGCATGTGTTGAATGTAATCGCACTGTATAGAAAACGTAAATACTCCTCCAGTCAGAGAACAATTGCACCAAGGATGTTGTTACCTTTGTTGTTGGTGACGTGCATCCGCATAATGACAGAAATGACGTCATGCTTTCTCAGTCGCAATCGATGTATCACCTTGATATTGGCCAGGAAACTTTGACAACCAATATCATTTATGGCAGCAACAACAGCGGTTTTAAGCTGAGAAAAGAGAGTTGGGCTAAAGCCTAGTTGTTCAAAATCCTCAAGAGTGATTTTTGTGTGATTGTTATACTGGTGGATGCGAAGGAGCTTAGAGGATGGTTCTGCGCTTAGGATCAGACCGAGTCAATCTTCATCATCGATAAGTATACATTATTTTGATATTATTTCAGGATGACATCACAATGATGAAGATCTGAAATACACAGATTAGAAGAACTAAGTAAACGGAATAATTACAGTCACATAACATAACAAGTATAGCTTTGGTACATATTTCTTTAGTTTTGACGAAACATAAACACACACACACACACACACACACATACACACTTTGTGTAAACAAATCGAGCTCAAGTATTTCGGACAATGTCAAAACATCGTTAATTCACTACTCGCACAAAAGCCGCCAATTAGCGTAATGGTTAGAAGCCTTGACTGTCGTACAGGCGGTCCTGGCTTGAGGTAGTTGCCTGTCTAGCCATACTGATGAGCTGTGGTACAGCGAAACAGTACTTATGTTGATGACTATATATATATATATATATATATATATATATATATATATATATATATATATATATATATTACTAGCAGTTCCGCCCAGCTTTGCTCGGATACTGCACTGTTCATAACTTTATGTATATATTTAAAAGTGTGAATAATTACGGTAATGCCAGTTTATATAATAGACTTCCTTATCTACCATAGAGAAACGTTGCTAGAGACCGCAGATCTCATTTTTTTTTAATTTGACCACAATTTTGACTCCTTAACATTTATTGTTTTGGGCTCAAATTTAATTAAAATGTTTGACTCATGTTCAAGTAACTCACATCTAATATGTCAAGTCTTTAGACTCAAAATTGGCCGAGGAGTTTGGTAGGGTCTACAATGGTCAACTCTGTAAACTTTAATTTCTTGCACGTCAAATTTTCGCCCAAAACTGATTAAAAAGCTTGCTGCATGCCTGAATGCCCTTTATGTAAAATTTCAAATTTTAGACTCCAAATTGTCTTAATAGTTTGCGAAAGACCGCAGAGGTAAAAGCATCGGAACTTTGACCCTTTAAAGCAAACTTTTCAGCAAAAACAACGATTAAAACACTTGCGCTATGTCTGAATACACTTTATCTAAAATTTCAAAAGTTTAGGTAAAATATTGACTGAGTAATTTAGTGGAGACTGCAGATGTCAATTTTTTAAAACTTGGACCCCAAGTAAAACAACTTAACATTTTTTTTGTTTTGGGCTCAAGTCAAAGTATAAGTTTGGATCCATGTCCAAGTAAACTATATCTAAAATTTCAAGTGTTTAGACCAACAATTGGCGGAAGAGTTTGGTAGAGTTTTAATGATCAAATCATTAAACTTTGACTCCTTAACAGCAAAATTTCTGGGCGACAATCGATTAACAAGATTTTCCCAAATCTCAATACCCTTTATGTCAAATCTCGAGTCTGTAGACCGAAATTTACCGAGTTATTTGGCAGGAAAGTGTACACAGACAGACAGACAGGCAGACACACACACACACACACACACACACACACACACACACACACACACACACACACAGATATTTTCACTTTTATAGATATAGGCACCTCCAAATTTCACCACAGAATTACCCCCATTATATGTAAAACGATGTATCTTTATTATAAATTAATATTATCAATATAAATTTTGTAACATTAAAAAAAAATAAGGGCAAAATCATGAAATTTTTCCATCGTATGAAAATAATGAAATTGCGAGACGAAAATCATGTTTACATAATTGGTCCTTTAAAATAACGTTCCCACGTAGTAAGCATTTCGAACGTGAAAACATACCCGTTTTTAATCAATCTAGCAAAAATTAACAAATGGTCAGATTTTCGTGAAATTTTCGATACTTATCCATTTTAGAGAGAAATTACCTATAAAATGCAGTTTTCGTAAAATATACATATTTTTTAGCGTCATTTCGAGTTAAAAGTTTATTTACTGCACTGATCTGGCTGGACTAAAGAAAATCATGATTTAAATGTGTATGTCTCGTCTAAATAACTAACGAGTATTCTCTGATATGGCCGACAAGACGGGTGATCAAAAAGTCAGATCGAGCGTACCGGAAACCGAAATGAGATCAAATGAGGTCTCATTTCGTTAGTCTCATTTCGTTTTCCGGTACGCGGTACGCTCGATCTGATTTTTTGATCACCCGTCTTGTCGGCCATATTAGATATTAATCGTTAGTTATTTAGACGAGACATACACATTTAAATCATGATTTTCTCTAGTCCAGATGAGTGCAGTAAATAAATTTTTAACTCGAAATGACCCCTAATGTACTAATGTATAACGTAAGACACAGAAAAGAAACATTTATAATGCGTACACAGCTTTATTTTCTCATAGAACCACCGACCGACCGCTTTCAATGGATTTTACCTTGAAAATATTATTGCACAATATTAAACATTTTGTACCCCCGCATATTTTGTTTACAGTTTTACCGAATAAAATATGGAACATCGTAGGTAACAAAATGAACATTCAGTAAAACCGTATTTCATGCTTAATATACAAATGTTTTTAATATTATTAATCATAAAACTGTGTAAATCTTAAAAACCAACAAAATTATAACAAAGATTAATTATTAATTGCAGTTTGAAGAAGATAAACAAAGGTTTTAAAAATCATTAAGTCGCTTCTGCTTTTCCATAGTTCGTATAGTTAACACAAATCTGACGCCACGGAAACATGCCGTCCAATCTTCACAATCGTTTGGCAGTCCCTAATGAGCGTGACACTTGTGACTTAAAGAAAATAGTGGCAATCGCTACAACAGAACATCGACCACACTAATTTGTGTATTTTAGGGGTAGCGAGGTCGCTAACAACGAATCTGATAATCAAACCCGTCACAAATTTACCGTTTGCATGGTATTAACCCCTGAACTCAGGGACTATTTTCCGCCATTTTACAGTTTCTGTTTACGCTATGCGCAAGCGCGCGGTAACATAAACGATGACTGTTGAATTTACCTTCATGTACAAAACTGCCTTTTCACATGGCGTACAAATCTTTTATGAGGCATTTAAAATTATATGAAAAAGAAGAAAAGCACTCCAAGTTTGGGGGAGGGTCAGAAAGACATTTTTTTTTCAGAAAAGAATTTTCAATTTTTTTTTTTTTTATCATTGGCGGATGATATAAAATTTGAAGAAAAACAAACAAAATTTTTAAAAATGCATTATAGTACTTTTGGGGGTGAACTTTTTTTTCTTATGTCGTTTTTAATGCGGTTGGCGAAAATATAAGCACCAAACATTTTTAAGTTTTTCGTTCTTTTTTTTTTTTGGAGGGGAGGGGATTCAATTATAGAATCTGTGTTGCTTAACAGGTGCTTCTGTAGCAGTGTCACAAACCGATCTTAAGAATGCGTGAAAAAAATTAAATAATTCGACCTCTTATCTTTACAAGCTTATAACTACTTGAAAAATGTTATTCAACCCCTATTTTTTTCAATTAAAGGAGCAAAGACCAAATTAAAAAATAACAGGTCTAATAGCAAATTATGTAATATTTGTTTTTTTTTTTAATCGGTTTTCTTTTTAAAATATTTGAAGAAAATCAACGAAATTCTAATTGTTTCGAGGATAAAAAATCGATATGAATTCCAAAAAATCACTTACCTATAAAAAAAACAATTCAATGTGTAAATTCATTTTTCATTATAAAGAATTTATCCACATTTATATTTTAAATTCCATTTATTTTTAAATAAAAGAAATTTTAAACGACGGAGTGTTTCTCCTTGTTTTGAACTACGGATGAACAAAAGGACGTAAAAACCACACGTTCGCGTGAAGAAATTTATGCCTCCATAGCTGAAAACTAGTGATATTTTTCTTATAAGTTTTTGCCTTTAAAATAACATCAAACAATTTTTTTTTCTTTTCTCAAAGAAAAACACGTGTTGCGGGGCCAGTCGTCCAGGGACAATCGACCCAACAACTAACAAGGGAGACACAGGCAAACGGTAAACAGCAAAAAGGCAAAGAAGAATGACAGACACGGGTTGTTTGTTTAAAGGCAAGGGTTCGCCTTTTATTTTTTTCTAAAGGAAGCAAAAAAAATAATCGTTGCATCTGGATGCTACTCGCCTGCAAGGCTGCACGTCACTGGAGGCTAAGGTTGGGAACAGGTACTCTAGACGTAGCGTGGTTCAGGGTTGCTCACTGGGTCTTGAACAATCAGCTGGACGTCATGGCGGTCCGGAACGAAAAGTGGACACTGAGAACGGAGGGGTCGGTGTTAAGGAACGTGTGACACTGAGAACGGAGGAATCAGTGTTAAGGAACGGATGACACAGAGAACAGAGGGATCAGTGTTAAGGAACGGACGACCCTGAGTACAGACAACACTGAGAACGGAGGGATCAGTGTTTAGGAACGGACAACACTGAGAACGGAGGGATCAGTGTTAAGGATGGACGACCCTGAGTATAGATAACACTGAGAACGGAGGGATCAGTGTTTAGGAACGGACAACACTGAGAACGGAGGGATCCGTGTTAAGGACGGACGACCCTGAGTATAGACAACACAGAGAACGGAGGGATCAGTGTTTAGGAACGGACAACAGGTAGGGTGCCAAGTGCGAGCAAAAAAAAGGCAAGCTAGGCTGCAGGAGACACCGAAGGCTGGAAGGCTGCAGGAGTGAGCTGAAAGACATCAAGGACTGGAAAGCTGCAGGGGTGAGCGCTGGAGACTGGAAGTGAAGTTTGTTGCTGGTGGGTCTCAGGAAGCAAGCAGTAGTGAATCGCATTTGTGAAAAACTTATTAGCCCTGATAAGGACTGTTAAACTGCTGCTGGAATCCGACAGCGTGACTGGTAGCGTCAGTCGTTGTTCCCTCGGCGATTTTCCCCGATTGGGCCAGAATGAGCTGTATTCATTTTGCCGGCGTAATATTAGCGAGGTTGGTCCCCATGAAAACAAACAAACGACTCTAATTAATTCTAGAACGAAATATATGCAATCAAGAGTAGGTAGGAAGTTTGTTGATTGCATTTAAATTAATTTTGTCTAAAGGGTAAAAATTAAATCGCCTGTTTTGTTGGTGTTTTGTTGATATATATTCGTGCGTTTCACTCGTGCTTAGCCGCATGTTTCACTCGTGTTTGGCCAAGCATTTCACTCGAGATTGTTGAATGCACTCGTGTTTGGGAATGTTTCACTCGCGTTTGGCAAACGTATCACTCGTGATTGGTGAATGCATCATTTTTCGCCGATTATACGAAAACAATTCGACAAAATTTTGATTTTTTTTCTCTCTAAGAAATATATGAGTTTTTGATTTAATATATTTTATTTCTTCTTCATGGAGTGATTTTTTTTTCTAATATCTCAGAAAACATTTAATGAAATAGAAATAATTGTCGTAATAAAACAAAACTTTCTGTGCAATATAATAAGATTATAAGGTTTCACTTAAAAAAATTCAACGTGTTTTTTTAAAAAGGTTTAGACTTTACAGGTAAATTTGCAAATAACTGTATTTTTTGTTTTAAATTAGCTTATTTTATTTATTGATCTTTTATCTTCAATTTGTGATATATAAATTTGAGATGAGAAAATCAATTATTTTCATTTTAATAGACATTTCAAAATGGGGGGGTGAATTAAGAAAAACATGTCTAGAATATTATATTCGGTTTATTGGAAAGAGCATAAAATTTCACATTGAACCTGAAAATATCGTAAAAATTGAATCAATAGATAAATTTTGATAGATTTTAAAGAGAAAAAATAACTCGTAAAATTCAATTGATTTCATTACGTAAACAAAATGGCTGCATGCAGGCGCGCCGGCATTTTGTAAACACAGTTTTTTAAAAAATAAAAAAAATAATATTTCTACTATTTTTTAAACAACTTTAATAGTTTATTCTGGAAAATAAACAACACTTTAAACAGAGAAATTACGAGTTTTTTTTACATATTTTATTCGCAGTTTTGTGTTAGGGTGTCAAAATTTCCCCCAAAATTCTGCTACAATTCTGCAGTTAAATTAACCGTTTTACCTCGGTAACGCGCTGACCAATTAGAATACATTTTAACATTTAACATTTTTAGGAGATTTTAATGTTTTCGATTTACATTGTGGGGGGAGGCGGGGTGGTGTTGGGTGCATGCCTATGTGTGTCAGAAACTACGTGAAAAATATTGAATAATTCGACCCCTTGTATTTCCAAGCTTATAACTACTCGAAAAATGTAATTCAAACCGTAATATTTTTTCAATCAAATGAGCAAGGACCAATGTTTAATTCACAAAAAAAAAAAAAAAAAAAAAACCAACGTGATTAAAAATAAAAGGTTTTAAACTTCGGACTTTACAGGTAAATTTCTAAAATAAACCACTTCTTTTTTGTTTTAAATTTGAATATTTTATTTATTGATCTTTTATCTTCAATTTGTGATTTGGTGAGTAAATTAATTATTTACTTTTTAATAGACATTTCAAAATGGTGTAGGGCGTGAATTAAAAAAAAACCGTTTGTCTAAAATATTCGGTTTATTGGAAAGAGCATTAAATTTCACATTGACCCTGAAAATATCGTAAAAATAGAATCAATAGAAACATTTTGATACTTGATACTGAACTCGTAAAATTGAATTAATTTCATTACTGTTTTTTTTAATAAAAAAAATAATATTTCTATTACTTTTTATACAACTTTAATAGTTTGTTTTGGAAGTATAATCCATAAAGAAAATAAACTTTTAAAAGAGAAATTACGAATATCTTATATTTTATTCACAGTTTCGTGTTAGGGGTGTCAAAAATTCCTACAAAAATTCTGATACACCAAGTGCATGCCCCAACCTCACCCCGCCCCCTGCGCCTCCTCAGCCGATGTAAACAGAAAATAGTAAAATCTCCTAAAAATGTTAAATGGTATTCTAATCAGTAAATGTCGCTGCATTACTTAGAGAAAAACGGTTTATTAAACTGTAGAAGCACCTATTAAGCCACACAAGTTGTATAATTGAACCTCCCTTAAAAACAAAAGAAAGAAAAACATCAAAAAGTTTGTTTTTGTAAACCGTTTGTGAAAACTTTGTTTAAAATGCATCAAAAACTACCAAAAAAGTACTATAATGTATTTTTAAAACATTTTCTTCAAATTTTAAATTATCCGCTAATGAAAAAAAAAGTCAAAATTCAGTTCTGAAAAAAAATGTCCTTCTGACATTAACCCCACTCCACTTGAAATGCTTTTCTTCTTTTTCATATAATTTTAAATGTTCCACAAAAGATTCGTACGCCATGTGAAAAGACAGTTTGATACGTGAAGGTACATTGAACAGTCGTTGCGCTCGCGCTTAGAGTAAACGGAAGCTGTAAAATGGTGGAAAATAGTCTCTGGGTTCAGGGATTAATACCATGCAAACGGTAAATTTGCGACGGTTTTTATTATCAGATTCGTTCTCAGCGACCTCTATTATTCCTAAAAAAAAAATTAGAGTGGTCGATGTTCTGTTGTAGCGTATCCCTATATTTACAAAAATAGTTTTTGTGACATAATATAAACATTTCCATGAAAGTATAATCAAATGAAAAAAAAGAATATAGATAGATTTCTGTAAGTCGTTCTGTTTATGATTGTTTATTAAAAAAAACTTGCAGCCATTAAATTATAAGTGGTTTGCCATACTTATAGGTAAATGTGCACTGACCAGATACCATAACACATCAAATTAAATTCAAATTTTGATATATCTTTTAATTTAAACGCAAAAAAACAACAACAATTGAGAAGCTGAAAACATACACAGTAAAACAATATGTTTTATTGTTGCATTGATTATTTATTTGTAACGCAAATTAAAAACAACATATTTTCGGGCTTATTTTTTATGTTGGTGGTGTGGAAGAAAATGTATGAATATTTTTTTAAGAAAGGTCAAATTCTGCAAAAGTAGACATTTGTGTGTGTTTGTTTACGCTGTTATGGGTTTATGTTCATGTACTCATGTGCTAATGGAAGTCATAAACCGGATGTGAGTTACAACACCCGTTACAAATTCATTTGAGTTTTATAATTATATAGATATATTTAGCAAGATAGACAACTATTAAAAAAAAAGATGATAATTATTGTAATTTGTTACTATTTTTAAACAAGTGTTTTTTTCTGTAAGACTTGGAACTTGACTAATTTTAATTTAATAAATTTCAAAGTTTATTTACAATTCCCTGAAAAAAACTTATCAAATAATTATCCCCGGATTAATCTTTTACTTTTTCCTGTTTATTTTTTAATATTTGTTGACAAAAACTTGTTAATTTACTTGAAAACAAATTCTGTACTTTCACCTAATAGTTTACGGTTTTCATAAAAAAATCATTCATCTTTTCTAATAAAAAATTCTATTTACAAAATTAAATAGAACTGTTTTTTTGCCTATGTTCTTAAAAAAAATGAGAACCATATAAGTTTTCTTGAAAAAAAACGTACTTTCACCTAACAATTTGCGGTAAAAAAAAATTAATCTTTTCTTGAAAAAACACAATTTTTGTTGATAAAAATTTACAAAATATATAATAAAAGTAAATAAACAATATATATTCAGTAAATTTTCAGTATATTTTTATTTTTTCTTATTTATTTGTTTTGAAATTCGTCTGCATCTGTTTCTTTACTCGACTCAATCCGGTAACTGCCAGTTGAGCCTGAACAATAATTGACAGAAAATCCCGAGGATCCAGGTCAAATTCTGAAAAAGTACTAATAATCCAATACAGTTATTTTTTGATGAACATTTATCCCCAACTTTCTTGTTTTGACAATTTGAAATTAATAGCAAACGATGTCATAGATATTAAGAAGGCAGTCAATCCTCGTTTGCCTTTGTTAAATGTAATTAGTATTGTTAACAAGGTGAAAATTATATGCTTTCAGGAGACAAATAAATACAAAATCTTTCCCTGTTGTTTAGAAACCCTGGAAGGCAAAGTTGAATGCATTATTCGATATTTTATCACGTTCATGCAACCTTCCCATTTTAAGCTGTGGCAATACTAATGTAAAATGCATCAAATAAAATTGCCAGACTAAGCACATCATCTGCTTTCTGAAACAGAAATTAAGCTATTTTTGTTTTTAATTTATTGTGAAGGGGGAAAAACATAATATCTAAATTGTACAAATGTTGAAATAAGTGAATTTCTACAGTTAAAATAAATATTGAAAGCCATTTTTCCATTTTATTTGACGTGTAAAATAATTTTTAATTTAATCTTTTAAACTGTGTTTTTAATATTTATAAAATCTGATATTTCAGGTATCTGTGGACGACAGTGAATATTTAAAAGATCAGAGAGATAGAATAGGGACCAAGGGTATGTCATGTGTACGTTCCAGCTTGGACCAACAGATAGAACTGCCATAAAAATGTAGATTAAACCAACAAAAGAATATGAAGATATCATCACCAATAACTTCAACATCATATGTTCAGGATGATGTTTCTTTCCATTCCTACTGCTCTATTTCAACTGATTAAGAAGAAGATTATAAATAGTCAAATAGTCTTCTCAAATGACCTTATAATTTAACAAAAATTCCAAGGTATTCTCTTGAATTGGCCACATCAAAAAAGTACTACTACATTCATTAATTCACTGGGCAAATAATGTGCAAATGATTGCCATAATTTACCCCAAATATCTTATTCAACTGTCGGGAATCCTCTGGGGTTTCATTTTGGAATGGAAGACCAAAGATTTCCCTATGAATATACAATTGCTATTTCCAGACGTAAGGTGTCCCTATATTTGTATTGTGGAAAATTGGTCCGTTAAACCGGGCAAGATGCTTAACATTACCTATCAGGCTCATGTGGCTATGGACTGGTGGGGCAACCCACAGAATCTTTAACCAAACTATATATTTTGATAAATTTTATTGTTGATGTTTATGACATTTGTTGGTTTGACATTAAAAAGTAACAAGTTCCAGAATAAACGAAGTCATATTTATGAAATGATTAACAGAATTAGAAAGCAACCTATTGAGAGTCAGATTAAATTACATTAATAAATATCCAATTAATGCCTTTGCATTATCCTGTGAAAATGCTTTAGTTTCAGTGGTGAATGTGATGAACCTATAATATATTAAGACAGTACAGATAGTATCAAAACTTAAACTCAAATTATTTTATATGCTTTCAGAAGAGGAAAGCAAACAGAAAAAGACTGAAAAAAATTACAGTGATCAACTTTAAAGCTGAATGGAGTTTGCGAGCTGCCAGTTAAAGTAGACATCTCTGTGATGTTTCTCACTGAGAACGCAAACGCCGAGTTTGTTTTAAGACTTTATTCAGCCGAGAGCCGATCGCAAGTATCTACATGCTGTCTCTTGTTGCACCGCCCGTTTTTTGCCGGTGTTCCCCCTGTTATCGTCCCCTGTGTACCTACGTACATTACATCTCCCCCCCCCCAAAAAAAGAAAGGTCCATTTATCATGGAAAAAGGTCAGGGTAGACTGCGCTTGTGACCCTTTTGTGGTCGAGGATTATTCTGCCTCAGTATGTGACCATTGAAATCCCCCCTTTTTTAAGTTAAGAAAAAATAAAAGGTAATTGTTCAATCTTTAGTCAATCCGGACTAAAACGATTCGGTGGTCTTATTGTACGGCTCGATCGTCGTGGCAGGGCTAGTGGGGTATGCTCACTCACTTCTCTATCTGGCTGCTCATAATCGGGCGAATTCTCATGTGTCAATGGAGTCTGTGGATGTGTGTTATTTTCTGTTGCCATATCTGTAGGCATGTTTAGTTCCGTGAAAATGCGTTCTGGATTGTTTTCACTTGGGGATTGAGGTGCTGGCTCGGTGATACAACGGCGAGACCTGATGTGATCCTGATGACGACGAACCAACCGGCCATCCTGCAATCTGATTAGAAAGGATAAAGGAGATACTCTTTCCAGAATGTGACCAGCCAACCACATGGATCCGGAACCAAAGTTCTGTGCAAATACTGCTTGGTCTTCATCAAATGAACGCATCTGGGCAGATTTGTCATGGTGAAACTTTTGACATTCTTGGTTGTTATATACAACACTTGAGGTGGCGAGCTTCATACGATCCAGATTGGTGCCCAATATTCGCTTCATCAACAACTCTGACGGGGTAGACCCCGTTGTTGTGTGAGGAGTTGTCCCGTATGTCAGCGGAAAACGGGATATCTTTGTTTCCAGAGTTCTTCCCGACATTTTTTTAATACCGTTTTTAACCAACCCAATTGAGCGTTCGGCTAGACCATTTGATGCCTGATGATGTGGACTGACAAATTTGTGTTTGATACCATTCCTTTTCATGAACTCTGCAAATTCTGAACTGGTGAAGCATGGACCATTATCACTGACAACAATATGCGGGAGACCATGAGTAGCAAAACCACGCCTCAACCTTTCAATTATAGTGGCTGAAGTAGCTGCACTTGTGGTATAGACATCAACCCATTTTGAGTGTACATCCGTAATGACAAGCAGGTATTGGCCATTGTAATCGGCATAATCAACGTGAACCCGCTGCCAAGGTTCAGCTGGCCATTCCCAGGGGTGTAGTGGTGCCTTAGCAGGAAGGCTTCTGGAGCACTGGTAAGGGTAACAGTTGTTCACCTTTTTTTCGATGTCAGCATCTATCCTAGGCCACCATACATAGGTCCGGGCGAGGGCCTTCATCTTGACTATGCCAGGGTAGCATTGGTGAAGCTCGTCCAACACTCACTGCCTGAGATGGTGGGGAATTACCACTCGTGAACCCCACAGCAGGCACCCCCTTTCAACACTGAGTTCGTTTTTCCGAGCGTGAAATGGTAAATACGGAGCATCATGTGGGAGATTGCGCCCTCCATGTTGTGTGGCTTGAACAACCTTAGAGAGGATGGGGTCTTTTCGTGTATGAGCACAAATGTCAGTCGAGTCAACGGTGGAATTGTCCAGGTGATCCATGAGATGTATAATGCAGCCTGGTGTTGGGATATCTAACGCTTCCTGCAGGGGGAGACGACTCATTGCGTCGGCAGTGACGATGTGTGAACCAAGCCTATATTCTATCGTGTAATCGTAAGCACTCATCAACAGTGACCAACGTATTATTCTTGGTGGCAGGGTGTCCAATGTTGGATTTGTTGAGAGGCTGATAAGTGGCTTATGATCCGTAATGATACGGAATGCATGTCCAAATAAGTAGTGATGAAACTTTTGTACCCTAAAGATAATACTCAGTCCCTCCTTGTCCAACTGACTATAATTTTTCTCAGCCGGTGACATTGTTCTCGAAGCAAAAGCAACAGGTTTCTCTGAACCGTCGGCAAAGATGTGCGACAAAACAGCTCCGACACCATATTGACTGGCGTCACAGGTCAGTACCAGTTCCTTCTTCGGGTCATAGTGAACCAGGACATTTGTGGTCTGCAATGCATCTTTGGCTCGCTGAAAAGCTGTTAATTGGGGGGTGCCCCACGTCCAAGAGACACCTTTCCGCAGTAGATAATAGAGGGGGCCCAACTTATCTGCGACGTTGTGGACGTACCTAGCGTAGAACTGGAATAAGCCCAAGAAAGCCTTAAGTTCGGTCACATTGCGTGGGGCTGGTGCATCCCGAATTGCACGGATCTTTTCTGCTGTAGGGTGAAGTCCTTCGAAGTCAATCCAATGACCTAAGTAGGTTACAGAGGGTGCCATTAACTTGCACTTGTCCAGACGAAGGCGGAGACCAGCTTCCGAGAGTTTCCCCAACACTCGGTCAAGGGTGATCAAGTGTTCCGCGTCTGATGATCCTGTAATTAGTATGTCGTCCTGATAGCATACGGCATGTGGTTCATTTGCCAACAAATTGTCCATACAGCGTTGATAGATACCAGGAGCTGATTTTACTCCAAAACTGAGGCGGTTGAACCTGTAGAGACCCCGTGGTGTATTGATTGTAAGGTACTGCTTTGAGTTTTCCTCTAACGGAACCTGCAGGAACGCTGATCTCAAGTCAAGCTTGGTGAATTTCTTTCCCTGCACCAATTTTGCACGCAAATCATCAATCCTGGGGATAGAGTACTGGTCGAGATTTGAACATTTGTTTATTGTAGTTTTATAATCTCCACACAACCGTATTGTTTGGTCAGTTTTGACAACTGCTACTATAGGGGCAGCCCATTCTGAGTACTGAGTACTGTACTGGTTCGATAATACCCAGAGACTCTAGTCGATCCAGCTCCTTATCAACCTTTTCACGCAATGCAAAGGGCACGTGTCGAGCCTTGCAGAATATGGGCTTTGTTTTCGGGTCAACACTAAGTTTTGCTGTGAAATCCTTCAGTGCGCCCAATTCATCCTTGAAAACATCGGGGTATTTTGCAATAATGTCTTCAATTGCAGGTGTAGCATTTACTGCTTTCAGCTGATAGATGCGTTTCCAGCTGAGTTGCACTACTCGTAACCAGTTTCTACCAAGAAGTGCAGGGCCAGAACCAGGAACAATCACTAATGGCAGACGAAACTGTCGGCCATCATAGTCTACCGACACTTGACACGTACCACACGGCGTGATATTCTCTCGTGTAGGTTGCTAGTTTCTGTGACATAGGCTTAAGTACCGGCTTATCAGGTTCACACCATAGTTTTTCAAATGCATTGCAGCTGATCAATGAAAGAGCAGCTCCGGTGTCGATCTCCATCTCGACATTGCGACCATTTATGCCCACCAACACCATCAGGGGCTCGGTTTTGCTATTTGCTGGCAGGTTAAACAGCCTATGCACCGAGGCGCAGTCGCTGCCTGTATCCTCGTCTACTGGTTCTTCACTGGTGACTTTGTGGGTTTTACGATGTCCAGCTCTATCGTTGTACTTCCGGGCCAAACAGGCTGGCGAAATGTGACCGGTTTTGTGACAAAAATTACACGTTGCCTCTTAGAAACGACAGGAGTCGGGGTAATGTTTTCCGTTACATCGGAAACATGGTCTTTGTTTTTGCCTCCGTAGTGGAGTAGGCCGTTCAACCTGGTTGACTTTCGTCTGTATTGTAAAATTGGACGTTGAACAGGCTGCCATGTCACTAACATTCCTGTCTGCACTTTCCATGGCAAGAGCTATCTGTTGAGCATAAGGAAATGTTAGTTTCCTCTCGGAAAGCAGTCGTCGACGGATTCGGTCATCCATTAATCCAACAACGACCAAATCTCTCAACATCTCTTCTATCGTATTTCCAAACTCACAAAACTTTGTAATTTTTTTTTAAATGAGCAATAAAATCCGAAATTGAATGACCTGGTTGTTGGCGGCACATGTAAAAGTTGAATCGCTCAACAATTACGGACGGTGTTGGGTTGCAGTGCTCTTTTAACGAGAGCGAGAGTTCCTAATAACTTTTGTCTCTTAAGCTGTGCGGCGTAACGAGATCCTTCAGCAGAGAAAATGTTTCACCACCACAAACAGAAAGAAGGACGGCCTTTTGTTTTTCCTGGATCTTGTATTCCGTTAGCCTCGAAATAATACTCCAATCTTTCTGAGTATGTGTCCCAATCACCTGCACTCGGCGAGAATTCATCGAGTTCACCATTTTAAAATGCGTGTGTGCAGGTAGAAATATGTCGCTCTTTAATTTCTATTAAACGCGATGTTTTCGGAGAAAAAGTTTAAATAACTTTCCCCTTTATGAGAAATGATCTCATCCTCGTCGCCATGTGATGTTTCTCACTGAGAACGCAAACGCCGAGTTTGTTTTAAGACTTTATTCAGTCGACCGCAAGTATCTACATGCTTTTCTACATCCCCCGTTTGTCGGTGTTCCCCTGTTATCGTCCCCTGTGTACCTACGTACATTACAGGGGGTTTCGTCTAATAGAGTAGCAGGAGTTACAGGAATGTCGACCTTACTAGTCTTAGCATGATTTCTCACATATACTGGAGCCGGTTTTGTCCAAGACGATATCAAGAGGAGGATTTACGGTATATATGAGTAGCGTGTCATGAGAAGTCATATTAGTGGCAGTGCAAGGTAGCGATCTAATTGAGTGAAGAGTGTCAGATCTTCCCAATTGGACAGGTTCATGTTGCTCGAGTGTAAGGTTGTTTGGATGGTCTTCCATAAAATTCCATTGAGTTTCTTAACCTGCCCATTACCTTCAGGGTGATATCTACGAGTTTTCGAGATAGCAATACCTTTCCGGGGTAAGTAATCTCTAATTTCACCAGAAAAGAAGTCTGCAGCCCTATCAGTATGTATCATAGTAGACATACAACAACTTGAAAATAGCTGGATTAGACAGCAGATAATGGTTTTGCTTGTCATGTCTTTACGGGGAAAGGCAAAAGGAAAGCAAAAATACTCATAAATTATGATGAGTATTTCTTAATATGCGAAGAAGTTGGTAGTTTACCTTTGAAGTCAATGTTTAATCGTTGAAAAGGTAGAATAGCCTGTACGAGTTTTGCTTTGTTACAACTGGCAAATTTAGGCTTTAGATATTGGCATGATGAACAAGAGTCAGTTATATTTTTAACTTGTTCCAAGAGTATGTGAGATTCCTTGGTCTGATGAAGTGGTTGGGTCGTGTAATACCAGAATGGCATAGTCTAATATGCAAATCGCGAAGGTCTTGTAGAGTGTGAGTTAGAGCAGAGATGTAAGAGAATGTGTCAGCAGTTGCATCTTCCATTCCCCGATGCTAAATTTGAACTGTATATCCTACTGTTGTTAAACATGAAACTAATGCTTTTTTGGACCGTAAAGACTTTGAAGTGTCTTCCGAGTAAAATGTGTCGCCACGTCTGCAAAGCTTCGACAATAGCAGCAGCTTCCTTTTCAACAGCATGATGTTTAATTTCGTTCGGGTTTAGCGTCCGTGAAAAGAATGCAACTGGTCGACCTTGTTGGTTTATTGTAGCAGCTATGCAGTAATTACTTGCATCTGTTTCTAATTCAAATTCCTATCCGAGTCAACTGTTATTAGTCTAGCATTTTTAGATCAGTCTTCAATGTTTGAAAAGAGTTTAAGACAGATGGGGATAGTGGAAACTTTTTGCTGTGGTTGAATAGCAGTATTTTATCAGAGAAGTTTTGCATGAACTTACTATAATACAAGAGTATTCCGATTACTCGTTTTTGAGATGCGAGATTTAGAGGTGGTGACTTTTCGATGATTTGTTTCAGTTTTTGGTAGTCAGGTGCAATTTGATTGTTTTGGATTGTGTAATCAAGTAAAGTGATTGAGGTTTCTGAAATGACGATTTTACTTTGGTTCAGCGTGATTTTGTATGTTTTTTGCGACATCATAAAATATTTTGTATGCTTTTGCGACATCATAATATATTTTGTATGTTTTTGCGACATCATAAAATATTTTGTATGTTTTTGCGACATCATAAAATATTTGGTGATTGTAGTTCTCTTTTTGATCCTTCCTGCATATTGTGACATTGTCTACGTAGACGAAGATGTCTATCAAATTCTCCTTCTCTATAATGTTATCGATACAGGTCAAGTGTTGTGAAGATATTACACCATGCTACATCGTCAATCATTTTATTGATGTTAAGCATAGGATAGGCGTCAAGTTCTGTAAATCTATTTATGTTATCACTGTAGTCGACGACCATTCTTTTTTGTGATTTTCGTTGGAGGTCAATAAAACTTGAGCTCACCAAGGAGATATAGAGGACTCTATTATGACTTCTCGCAACATCCTGGTAGTTTCCTTTCTTATTAATTTGTTGTCAGCAATAGTGTGATGACGAGCTTTAGCTTTGGTGCATTAGGAGTTGTACGTGGAAAAAGATGAGAAAAAAGAGGAGAAGGGATCAGACCATTGCATAGATATCCTGTAGTGTTAATATAGGTAGTGTTGAGAGCTGTTATCGTGCTGTTATAGTCCATAACATCTCATTATTTGTAGTGTTAATATAGGTAGTGTCGAGAGCTGTTATCGTGCTGTTATAGTCCATAACATCTCATTATTTCATAGATCGCTGCTGACAAAGAAGTTTTGCGAGTTATTTTCAATTTCGTCATTGTTTGTGGTACGTATATAGTTATTGAAGGTTAGTTTCCAGTGTTTGTATACTCTCTCTCTGAATTCAGAGTAGTGGATTCCACGGCAAATATGTCAGGTGTAGTAGTTTATTCATTTCGTTGTTTTTCTTTAATTTGAAGTTGATAAAATTGTAGTGATGTGTAAAGAAGAATGAAGTAAGAGGAAACAGGAAAACGTTTGATAAAAGTTTTATTAACTTAAAATTAATACACGTGTTACGACTATAATCGAGTTTAGATGGTGGAACAGCTATTTCCGGCCAAGGGGGATAATTACAATATTTATTATAGCTAAGGAACCAAGGGTAATTTAAAAAATAAATAAATAAATAAATCAATAATATCATTTATTTAAGAAATTACAATATTTTTTTTTAATATTATTCCTCAAATAAGTAAATTACAATTCAGAAATTGGGGTCCTATTTTTACCAGGGTTAGAGAGTATTTTGTCAATCTTGTCTATAGGAATATGTTGGATTATCCATGTATATAATCAGAAATTAACGATAAAGTTTTGTTTTTTAAGAAAAATCAAAATAAATTTCGAAATCGATTAAAATAAAAGTATTGTTTAATTATCAAATAGTAAAGTTTTTCTATGAAATATATACACACACATCTATCTATCTATCTATCTATCTATCTATCTATATATATATATATATATATATATATATATATATATATATATATATATAGAGAGAGAGAGAGAGAGAGAGAGAGAGAGAGAGAAAGAGAAAGAGAGATGTTGTTTGTTTTTGTGTTAGCGATACGTTTTTGAATGAATTCAATTATTTACGAAAGTGCATATATATTTATAACTTTACTGTTTTGTTAAATAAGCCACTTTTTATTTAATATATATATATATATATATATATATATATATATATATATATATATATATATATATATATATATATATATAATGAAAGCGATTTCGAACTTTATTTTCACTTTTAAAATATTTGTTCCATCAGAAAATGGACGAATATTTTAAAAGTGAAAATTAGGCTCGAAATCGATTTCATTACAAATAGCTTACTTACAAAACAGTAAAGTTCCAAGATTAACTGTTAAATCGTCTTTTTAATAATTTTTTTTAAATACAAATAAATTATAGTAATTATAAAAGTGTGTGGATTTTTTTAAACATCTATTTTGTATGAATTATGTCCCTTAGTTTAGCCCCTTCAACAGTTCTCTCCCTTGACCGACATTTTTTTCTTATAGAGTTTCTCCTGACTCGACACCGGCAGTTCGACCGGTGTTTTTTCTTTAAGTGTAATTGTAGGCAGCAGCCTTTTTAGCTCCCATATGTCTTTGTCTTTTATCTTCTGTTGTCCTTCGTTATTTTAAGTCATCTCCGGTAAGAAACATTATATATCTCCTTCTTTTTAATATTTTTAACGTTTTTTATTATTTCATCTTAACTACTAACTTTGTTTATTTTCTTTACCCACAAGTCCGGCCCCCTTACTTCTAGTTGTGTTGTTCATTTCTTTACGCAAACGACTCCCCATTCAGCCTTTTATAACTTCTCGTTTTGTGTATGCGTTTTTCTCTCACTTTTTTTTTTTTTTTTTTTACGTGTTAATTAGCATACGACTTCCTGATTCTTATCTTTTGTCTTTGTGTTCTTAACAATATTTTTGTTTGTTTGCTTTTCTTTCATTGTTTTTTTTTTTTACCGTATCTACTCTCAATATGAGTGCGTTAATCAAAAAGGTTAAAAATATAAACAAATCAAACTTAAAAGGGAAGATAATAACTTCCGGTGAATGCCGGAAAAATATCCAGTAAATAAAACGTCGTTTAGTAAATCGTTATTTGTATATAAAACTAAATATTTTATCGTGGTTTATTTATTTATATTTTTTATCATTTCATTTAACTTAATATGAAAATGGATAATAAACTTTAAAATATCAATTATTAAATGGATTTTATTATTTCCTTTTCTTTAAAAACTCAGTTTTATTTTTATGGATACATGTGTCCAGTGACATCGATATAATGACTAAAATCGCAAATTATTGTCTTTTTAAATGAAAAAAAAAACGCATGAATTTCTGTTTGCTTTTTTTATATAAAAAATAAAACATTGTAGATGTTAACAATTAAAAATGTTTTTAATATTTCAGGAACATTACGATAAGCAGTATTCATTCAATATTTAAAAAAAAATAATATTAAAAAAAATATTTAATGTGGTTTTAATGATAACAATTACCACAAAAATTTCGATTGCATGGTTTAATGACTGTTTTTCTCTAAAAAAAAAAAAATTCAACTTCATTTCAAGCCACGCGTGACACTCTGTTAATAAAGATCAGTAATCTTAAACTTCATGCTATTCTCACGAGATCCTAATTTAGCCAAGCGTACATAATGAACACTCGTGACAAGAAAACATTTACGTTTGAACGATTTGATTTAATATTCCTAACACGTAAATAAATGTTGTTATTTGACATTAATACATTG
The DNA here is from genome assembly GCF_053919585.1 of Euprymna scolopes. Classification (NCBI taxonomy): domain Eukaryota; kingdom Metazoa; phylum Mollusca; class Cephalopoda; order Sepiida; family Sepiolidae; genus Euprymna; species Euprymna scolopes. Next base: position 35,305,042 of record NC_136527.1, read on the forward strand.
ATTTCGAGTTCTTTTTCAAGTGTCGTTATTTTCCGAAGTTATTTCTCTATTTTTATTTTATGTTTGTGAGGATGTGCCTTGGTGGAAACCTTCTATTAATCTGTGATTTTGTTAAATTTACTTTTAACGGTTTTGCAGATGCTCTACTACCTTTGATTTCAAGAGATTCCTGCACTTGCAACCTTGATCCTAAAAATTGATAGATGCTGATTATGAATGGGTGAACAAAGAGTCACACACATAGAAGTTAACTTTAGACTTTAATCTTTCAAAACACATTGAAGAAATAATCGGAAATACATAAAACTATGATAAGTCCGACAATCTCAATCTATGTTCACCTGTTATCAGTTTCCGCCATTAAATTGCATGTCCCACGAATTATAGAATTAATGAAGATGACGCTTGTACTCTTTTCTTTCTCATGTAGATATTAAAATATTTAATAAAATAATATTAATTTTATCCGTGATGATATTCACCATATAGATCGGCTCTATTTTGAAATTATTTTTTTTTTAATTTTCCTCTTTAATTTTATTTTCTGCGAACTGGCTCTTCCGTTCATCAAATTGAATGTTAACTTGAGCTTGTAAAGTCAATAACATTTAAAAAAAATCGTTTCCTTTATAAAAGCAGATAAAGTTAATCGAAAGCAGATTATAAAACAAAAACGTAAGTATTACTACATGAAATTAGTATCGATTTGTGCGCATTTTTGGAATACGTTAAAAATGTAAGGGAGATAACTACTTTTACTAAACGAATAATCCTAATGAAAATGTTGATTTATCATTGAACACTTTTTGATGTCGATTGCTTTTTGTTTTTAATATTGACTTAAACATAAAAAACAATTGTCGTCGTTTACCAAAAAAAAATAATTTTATAAATTTTATGTATTTTTAATTGTTTCATAAGTTTAAAGTAAAAAGTTTTATTTTTTGTTTTTTCATTTTTTTCAGCGGATTATTTTAAAGTTTTTCAGGTGTGCTAAAAACGAATATATACTTCAAAAGTGGCACAGAAAATTACTTTTCATGATATGAGGAAATTACTTTTTCAAAAAGTTGGAATCAGTTTTTATCGAAAATTCTCCAACAATAAAGTAGGCAGATCAGAGTTGGGCTGGGGACCACCTTTGCAAAATTTTGCAAGATCGCAACCCCTGCTCTGATCAGAAGTCAAGAGGCTAGGAGACCAACCTGTGCGTCTGTACTTTTATTATCGGCAATAAATAATGTCCACTGAAAGTTTCCGTCATCTAAGCAGACCCTGTCACAATCCTTTAGATAGTTAGTAACAGTCAGTCATATGCAAACACTTCCATCAGAAGCAGCAGCAGCAGTAGATATAAGCACGAGTCAAACGTCACCGGTTTTTAGTCCGATCATCAACCTCCTCAAGTCAGGTGAGTTTAACTTTTTTTCTCACATTTTCTATATAAATGTTATGTAAAATAAGAAACCACTTTCTGGCCACATGGTGATAAGTTTTTTAAATTTATTTTGTTGGTCTGCCTGAAAGCCATTTTGGTTAATTGTTATTTATTTTTCACCTTAACTTTTAATATTACAACTTCTTTAGGTTTTCGAATATCGCATTTAAATTTGCTGCAAACGAAAATGGTCACTACTGATAACATAAGGAAGTACACGTATTTTTATACAGATTATACTTTATTTTTGTTTTTTAATATCCTTGTGTCTTTATTGACAGAGGAAATCAGAAAAGAAAACGAAAAATATTTTTCGACCAAAACAAAGGAAAAAATTGACCCATTCCCTAGGTGGCCATAAAGTGGGTGCTCATTTACGTTTAATTCATATTTAAATAAGATCCTTCACTCTTTGAAAAAGTAAATTTTTAATATCATGAAAACTATTTCTCTGCACCATTTTTTGAAGTACATATTCGTTTTCAGCATTCTCCAAAAAATTGATAAAAGTCGTCATTGTAAAGGATTGCGGGCGGTGGTTGGAAAGATCATTAAACGAAGCAACAAACCTTAAAAACATAATCATGACTCTTAAACAAATTACAATATTACGTTTTTAAAGTTTTTAGATTAGGAATGATTCATTGTATTATTTAGATTATTAACACTACTGTTCTCATCTTGAGTGTTATTTATTATGCAAACATTGTAAAAATAACACTTGTTGAATATTTACTTACTGGATTGTGATCGTACATGCAGTAATCTGCACAGCTTACACACCAAATATTCAAATTCACTGGGATTTTGGTTTCGAATCTTACTGATCAGTTATAGAGATGAGAGTATGTAATGAAGCTCTTGCACTCGAACCATTCATTTAAAAAAAAAACTTACACCTGCACATAATCTGATACCATCGCAAGAACAAATTTAGAAGGGAAGACATAAAATATGATTATTTTAGGTGGATACACAAGCATTTACTCCAGTGATTTCCAACAACGCTCTTGACTATGTTTAAAAATATATCACTTGCATGTTTTACATCTCTGTCAGAATGCCCTTTTTGTATTTGCCATTTTCCTCACCTGCGTTACCATTTTTTCAACCATGCAGCACATTTTGCCTCACTGAGTTAAAATACGTTTGATTGCTGTCTTTTCTCATCGTGTCCTTTTTTCTGCCTTTTTCTCTTCTCCTTCCCATGAAATCAGCATATGCACACTTGCTTTATTTGCATATGTGCTAAGACGGCAGCTGCTTATATTTTCAGTAGTCAGCAAACCTATGGCTGCTGCTGATTTTCTCACAGTAGCACAAAGCACGTTATATTACAAGAACATGTGTTTTTGTATAGCTGAATTATATATGCAGCATTTAAATAAAATCTGAGTATTATATCTCTAATTTCTTTCATAATTTATTTCAGCTGGTAAGATCCTTCTGGAAATTTGCTTTATCCAGGGATTTTGAAAGTTATTTAAAAACTGAGATTATTTTAGTTTTTCAATAAGTGTGATTCATTATTAATTTTTCTTGGTGTTGGATTGTATGTTTTATTGTTAATTCTTCTTGTTATTTTTTACTACTGCTGTTACTCCCCCTTTGCTATTGTTATGGACTTTTATTTTTCTTCCGTTTATGATTGAAGGAAGGCTTGTGTCCATGGAAATTAAGTAAGGAACCGTTATCCCTCTCTTCTTATTTGTATGAACTTTTATTTTTCTTTCGGCTATGAGTAAAAGAACCTGTGTATCTACCTTTTAGATACCTAGTCATGTGTTTGTTATGAGTAAAATAACTTGTGTATCTAACTTTTAGATCCCTATCCATGTGTTTCTTATGAAATCTCGATACGTTTCAAATGTTATCTATGATAATCATCTGGGAGGATGTAAGCAAGTAAAATTTTAATCCTCGGCCTCATTTTGAGGTCATAGAGGATAAACTAGTGATTGTCACAAGGAGGATACGTGCTTATTAGTTCTATTTGGATATAGGGCACCTTATTTTCATTGGTCGCTAAAAGGACATCATTTCTCAGAGTAGCATGAAAAAAAGCTTATCAATAACTGACATATATTAAAGATTTCAACTGAAAAATCACCTACAATCATATGAAACTAACAAAAATTCCTTCTCTTCTCTACCTGCATAGGTAAAAGGGCTTTGTCTATATATGAAGAACAAGAGAGAGAAAAAAATTGACACACACTGTGGGTTATTGTAGTCAGTTGTAGAGTGATATGATCACTGTAAAAATGGGCCAATATTTTATGAGATATTTTGCTATTGGTATTCTTAGCTAGTATGGATTGAGCAACACATGTGCAATGTTGATTGCTGGCGAAGTGTAAACTTCTTTATCTTTTGCCTTTTTCTCTGGGCTATATATGTGACCTGCTTTTTGCAAGTGGGTTCATCTTCAATAGCTGCACGTGTCAAATAGTTAACCTTTCTACCACTGACAATATCAATACTGACAAACAGACACCATCGTTCTATGCGTTTGTTATGAGCTGTCATGTGTTGCTTTGTGTGCATATTCAACACACGACATCCCTCCCCTCTCTATTTAAAAAAAAAACTATTCACATATATTTTTTTACATTCCCTCTCCGTCTCAATGCTCTTTAGCATCTAATCAATTCACCCTTCTTTTTGTCACAATTCAACAAAACAGTTATTGCAATGCAAAACAAATATAATAATGAAACTGTCCAACAATCAGAATCAGTATATATATATATATATATATATATATATATATATATATATATATTCTTTTGAAAACCAAAAAATACAAGTATAAAACAAAATAACAAACAAAAAACATTGTACAACATTTAAAATCAGTGTCGACTATATTCCATAGGGCACTTATCCTTTGAGTATGATATGTGCATATTATTTTTTATTTTTTCATTTTTGTTTTTATTATTTTTATTTACATTAACATAACAATATTTTTTCTTTCATTTTTGTCCTTATGGGATGAAGTGTAAATTATAGATGGAGAAGAACGGTGAAGATCAAGCTGGCTTTAGAATCCAGTGCATAAATATATAGTAATAAATAGTGATAACATCTAAAAACAAATAAATTCCTACTCGTATTGTCTGCTAGAATCTGTGCTGCTATGGTTAGAGTACTTGGTAAAATTCAGTTGTAAGTTACATACTCCTGGACGTTGAAGTTTCAATCTTCATTGAGATGGAAAATAGGATTTAAAATTATCCAATGGCACCCTTTGTTTAAAACATGAGAGTAGCATGCTCTTGTGTTGTTCGTGAGGACTGGAACAATTTCCAAACAACAAACTCTTCCAAATTATACTTTAAAAAGACTACTAAATCCCAGAAAATCCTACAACGAAGTAGCCTTATCACATAACCGGATAGGAGACACCTACATAACTCACTCTATATACTAAAAAGTGAAGAACCTCTCAACAGTATACCATGTCACAAACCTTATACAGTGAAACACCTTTACTTGATTGCTATGACCTCACACACATCCATCAACACTACTACAAGGCAACAAACTTAAAAGAACTCTTCAAAAAAGAAAGCCCCAAAACTTTTCTAAATTTCCTAAAAAGAGCAAACCTTTACCATAAAATATAAATGCCATAAAATAACAAACTATTCCAAAATATTACCCGAATATACCCAGCGAAAATCGACTTGGAAAAAAATTTGAAATCGTATAAAATGACCCAAAGAATGTTGATAGACTTCAGAAGTATCAAAGAATTTAAAATAATATATACAGCATTAACTGATCCCTAAAAAGGTCGATATGCTGGTTAAACAAACAAATAAACACTAGAATTTTGTATAGATTTGTGTGTTTAAGAGAAAGATTCCAAGTTCAACAAAATACACCTGAATGAGATGGGAGGTAATATAGAAACATTGTTAAAATAACACCCAAGATGAAAACAGTGTTCTGAAGAATCAAAATAAAATGATTAATAAATCTTCATCTCTAAAAATAAAGAATGTAAAAAAATTTTTAGTTAAATATTTGAAAATAGAACCAAATTAACCAACCAGTATTGATTAAAACTATACACATTTTGTTTTGAATTTCATTAATAATAAATTAATATTTATGAAAATTAACATAAAAAATCCAATTTCACGAAATGAAATGTATTTTTTAAAATGTATTTTATATTTCCAGAATTTGTGCAATGAAAACAACTTCATTAAAGCATCAGAAGGAAATTTCGTCATTGGAATTTATCACACTATCCATTGCATAAAATTTTTGTGGAATTAGATACAAGCAAACATGGGAGACAAACCTCATTCTTGTGAAGTATGTGGTTATTCATTTGCATGGAAGTCACATTTGTTTTCTCATATGAAAACACATACGGGAGAGAAACCACATTCTTGTGAAGTATGTGGTTCTTCTTTCGCACAGAAGATAACTTTGTTGAATCATATGAAAACACATACAGGAGAGAAACCACATTCTTGTGAAATATGTGGTTTTTCTTTTGCAAATAAGTCAACTTTGTTGTATCATATGAAAACACATACAGGAGAGAAGCCATATCTTTGTGAAGTATGCGGTTCTTCATATGCACGGAAATCAAATTTGTTTAATCATATGAAAAAACATACAGGAGACAAACAACATTCCTGTGAAATATGTAGTTATTCATTTGCACAGAAGTCAAATTTGTTGAATCATATGAAAATACATACGGGAGAGAAACCACATTCATGTGAAGTATGTGGTTCTTCTTTTGCTGAGAAATCAAGTTTGTTGAGTCATATGAAAACACATACAGGAGAGAAACCACATTCTTGTGAAGTATGTGGTTTTTCATTTGCATGGAAGTCAAATTTGTTGAGTCATATGAAAACACATACAGGAGAGAAACCACATTCTTGTGAAGTTTGTGGTTCTTCCTATGCATGGAAGTCAAGTTTGTTGAGTCATGTAAAAATACATACCGGAGAGAAACCACACACTTGTGACGTATGTGGTTGTTCTTTTGCATGGAAGACAAATTTATTGACTCATATGAGAAAACATACGGGAGAGAAACCATATTATTGTGAATTATGTGGCTCCTCTTTTGCACAGAGGTCACATTTGTTGAGTCATAAGAAAACACATACGGGAGGCAAGCCACATTCATGTAAAATTTGTAGTTCTTCTTTTGCACAGAAGTCAAATTTGTTAAGTCATATGAAAACACATACGGAAGCCTTACATAGTGATATGGGACTAGAAGGAGAATGTGGCAACCCTAGTTGAAATAAGCAATCTTGATGATGCTGGCTCTTACAGATCAGAGAGGGAGAAAATACCAAAATACCAAGGACTTATGTACGACATGAAAAGAAACTGGAATCTTAAGAAGGTATCAATCATACCAGTCATTATAGAAGAAATCATGCTAATGAAAAAGAATTTCAAAAACTATCTGGCGAATATACCTCATGAACCAAGTGCAAAAGAAATACAAATGATAGCACTTAAAAGGACGGTTAGGATCGTAAAAACGATCTCTTGGTTGGAGTAACTAAAATCATGGGAGAATGTTTGGCATTCGGTAGAATGCCCCCTCCCCAGGAAAATCAAAAGGAAAGAGACAAACCACATTCTTTTGAAGTACCTGGTTCCTTTTGACAGAGGCCATATTTATTGCATCATATGCTAACACATGTGGGAAACAATATCTGATGATCTTCCATAATAAGATAAAGGATCTCAGCATGACAAGTGTAGTTTGTGCAACAGAGAAGTTAGTTTGAGCCATTTGACATTTGCTAGAGGATGGCTACTATACAGTTAAAAACAATGGATTGTGTGAATATATCCACATCATCTGTAAAATGTTGAATATTGAATGCTGCAGCAAGTCCTGGGAACAACAGTTGGACATATCATACACCATCGACTATGACTCTACGATTCCTACAGCTACATGCTTAGAAAATGGAGGAATTAAAGCTGCAGCAAGTCCTGGGAACAACAGTTTGACATATACACCATCGACTGTGACTCCTACGGCTATTATTAAAGCTGACATAATAAAATGAGACAAGGAGAAAGAATCAACGTTAGAACTTAATTTCCCCTTTATTCACTGCAGTATTTTTCAGAAATCGCGACTTCCTATGTTTTATGCACGACATAGAAAAAGAAATATTATTTGGTTAAACAAAGTGACAAAAATATAACGAAATACCAGGGTTTTATGTACGACATAGAAAATAAACTGTAATCTTTAGAAAATCTGTATTCCAGTAATTATAGGAGGAACTTAAATCAGACAAAAGAATTTTTAAAATTACCTGGCAAATATACCTGATGAACCAAGTACAAGAGTGATTTGTATAAAAGGAACATTTGTTTGTCACATGCAAAATATACTGAATACAAAAGAGCTTGAATTGAACATGCAAATATCTATGTATCTCTTATAGAGTTTAAGCGTGTACTGTTTTTAAAACTTCCAATTCAAAAAGTCAACATTCTGTTATGAAAACTGTCAACTCCAAAAGTTACACTTTGTTCGCAAAATGTCCAAATCCACAAGACACCCTGTTATTAAAATTTTTAATTCCACAAGTCGACATTTTGTTGTCAAAACTATAAAATCCAAAAGTCGACATTTTGTTGTCAAAACTATTACATCCACAAGCAGACATTCTGTTGTAAAAACTATTAACTCCAAAACGTGTCATTATGTTGTCAAATCGTTCAACTTCAAAACTCAGTACTTTTCAAGTTCACTTGTACATGCCTACATACGTAACACATTTCTTTTAACTCGTCCTCTATTCTGTACATGTCTTTTCTTTTAGTTCACCTGTTTCTTTAGCATAGAAATGGCGACATTCTGCATCGCTGCCATGACTGTTATCCATAAAACCCATTGCGTGTAAAGATTTTGGGCTTTTTTCTATTTTTTGTTACACAACCGACCCTTTGAAGCATGAACATATGCTAGCTAAGTAAGTTTCGATTTTTCCTACAGAGTAAAATAAGAAAAACAAAAAAGCCATATGATCGTTTGATTTAGTTAATTATTTTCTTTAAAAAACAAATTTGTTATTCTTATGTAAATCTTTAAAATGAAAGAGCATACAACTTTTATGTCGAGGTCACGTCTTAACAGTTTTTATGAAATCAGCTTTAGACAAACATGTAAACAGCCATTTTACTCCTTTTTTTTTCTACTTTTTGTTACACAACCGACCCTTTGAAGCACGCACAGATGCTAGCCAAGTAAGTTTTGATTTTCCCTACAAAGTAAAATAAGAAAAACTGAAAATATTTTTTGTAATGTAGCTCTTTTGTTTATATGAAATCAGCTTTAGACAAACATATGAACACACAATTGTATTGTTTTGAGATTTTGTGAATGTCCGGCATCTGGTAGTATGATCCATGCACAAATGATAAAATTTGAAAAAGTTAAAACAAAATTTTGGTATTCTTGTTATATGTGTGTGTTTGTATTGTTGTTATATAATAATTTACTTTTAAAAGAAAGTTTTTATTCTCGTGTAAATCTTTAAAACCACCCAAAAGAACATATAATATAAATCATTTTTTACTTTTAAAAATTTAATACATCTCAATAAAACATCTATTTTATATCAAGTATTTATGTCTAAATATCTACTTCAGGTTTTAGCCTTTTATTATTGTTGTTTTCATGTATATGTTTCTGGTGCATGATTTCTTAAAATCACGCACACCATGAGAAACTCGTGATGAAATTAGAAATGATGTCACATCATATTATTCTTGTAAAACGTTATTATGAATTCCAATGTCATGAAATCTGTAGCAGCAACAGCACTTGGACTTGGTTGCCCTCCATCTGTTATTGATGAGTTTACTCTCAACCATAGTGAGGCTACCTTTTTTGAAGATCCATGCTTGACTATTCGCCAAATCGCCTAAAAAGTCAGGATAAGTGCAGGGTTTGTGGAACTTATCGGATGAATTTCTTGGTTGCTCACAACTTTCCAGAAGCAAAAACGCGTCGATTACCATACTGTACCAAAGCAATATTCACTGTAGGTTTGTTAAACCGGTATCCACATTTACAGGAGCTTATTATGCTTTAGTTTTCAGGAAATATAAGTAAACTATAAAAATTAAGATGTTGGGCCAGATCAGCAAATATCCCCCTGCAAAATATCCCACTGATGCACAACACAAATCGTTCGAGATCAGAAGTGCGGGTTAGGGTTAGGGTTATCTGAAATCCTCTGCCATGCACTTACTCTGCATCACCTTGCACCATCCGATTTTCACATTTTGAAGCCAGAAAATTGTTTTTGAAAGGGAAGCGTTTTCCAGAATATGCAGCTAGATTTCTAAATTTTTGCATCTTCTACAAAAGCTATCTCCAGAGATGCATTAAACGATGTAAGAAATGTGTAACTCTGTGATGTTCTTACCTACAAAAACAAACTAATAACTGTGGCAATTTTGTTGTTCTACTTATATTAGAAATTAGACTGTGGCATTATCATTTAATGTTGCAGCATCAGGATATCGATAAAAAATCAACAAGTATAAACTGATTAGCCATATACAGCCTCGGCATAGATAGTAAGTTGTGTAGCAGTTATAGTTTGTGGGATTGTTTTATATTTATGTGAACGAATCTTTCTACTTAGAATTATTGATCGATTATTATTGGATTAAAATGCTTTGTATGGGATGTACTTCTACTTAGTGTTTTACAACGTTTCTCATGTCTAAATCATTTAAACGTGCCCACCCAAGTCACCAGCGATATAACATTTGGTGTTAAATTATTTCCTGAATTCTTTTGTTAAAGTAGCGAAAACATGAAAAAAAATTTACAAAATATTAGACATTTTCATTATTTTAACTAAAGTTAACAAAATTTTGTGGGATTGTTTTATATTTATGCAGACGAATTTTTTTATTTGGAATGATTTATCGATTATTATTGGATGAAAATACTTTGTGTTTTGTATTTATGCGAACGAATTTTTTTACTTGGAATAATTTATCGATTAATATTGGATGAAAATACTTGTGTTTTGTATTTATGCGAACGAATTTTTTTACTTGGAATAATTTATCGATTATTATTGGATGAAAATATTTTGTGTGGCATGTATTTCAACTGAACTGCTTACACACTTTTCTCTTTTCGTCGTAATCAATTGGTTTGGAAACATTAACAAAAATGCTCGTGTAACCACGCCCATCCAAGTCATCAGCGATATAACATTTGGTGTTCAATCATTTCTTAACCTCTTTCAGTTGTTCGAGGAACGAAAACGTGAAATAAAGTTAACAAAATGTTAGAATATATATTTACCTTTATTTAACTTTGGATTAAAAAGTTTTATTCTGTATTTTTTTTTAACTTTTCATGTACATACGCAATTTGAGATAAAAAAAAAACTGTGTTTCTTTTTTCAATGATCATTACATTTAATGATCATCGTTGGGGAAGAATGCATTGTGGCGGGCATATTTATTTTAAAGAAAATAAATTCAACATCAATGCATTAGGTGTATCAGAATTTTGGGGGAATTTTTGACACACCTAACACGAAACTGCGATTAAAATATAAAAAAAACTCGTAATTTCTCGCATTAAAGTGGGTTGTTTATTTTCTTTATGGAATATACTTCCCAAATAAACTAATAAAGTTGTTCAAAAAATATTAGAAATATTATTTTTATTATTTATAAAACAGTGTTTACAAAGTACATGCGCGGCGACGCGCGCCTTCAATGACGCTATTTTTTTACGTAATGAAATCAATTGAAATTTACAAGTTAAATTTTTCACAATTTCTAAACTTTAAAAATCTATCAAAATTTTTCTAATGGTTCAATTTTTACGATATTTTCAGGCTCAATGTAAAATTTTATGCTCTTTCCAATAAACTAAATTTAATATTTAAGACAAACGTTTTTTTGTGAAATTAATCCCCCATTTTGAAATGTCTATAAAAATTAATAGAATCAATTAGCTCACCAAAGTTTTATACATCACAAATTGAAGATAAAAGATAAATAAATAAAATATTCAAATTTAAAACAAAAAAGAAGTGTTTTTTAGAAATTTACCTGTAAAGTTCAAATGTTAAAACTTTGTTAATTCAAAAACCACGATGATTTTCTCGTTTTTTTGTGTGTGGAAGCTTATTTTATGTTTACATAATTCACTTAATATTGGACGATGACAACATTTTTTCCTATTTTATCCAATGTTTTTTTTTCCGATATCAAAAAAAAATTTTCCAGTCGCTAAATAAGAATTTCAATATATTAAATCAAGAATTCATGTATTTCTTTAAGAGATTAAAAAAATGGAAAAGTTGTTGATCCATGGAGCTGCGACTAGTCAAAATCCATGAATGAAATGTGTGTATTTTGTATGTATGGTAGAACCTTATCGTCGATAGCTTGTTAAAGTAAATATGAAATATTGCAAAAAATAGGGGAATTAAATGTTAAAGTAAAAATGAAACATTGCAAAAAAAAGTGGAATTAAATGTTAAAGTAAAAATGAAATATTGCAAAAAAAAGGGGAATTTAATGTTAAAGTAAAAAGGAAATATTGCAAAAAAAAGGGGAATTTAATGTTAAAGTAAAAAGGAAATATTGCAAAAAAGGGGAATTAAATGTTAAAGTAAAAATGAAATATTGCAAAAAAAAGGGGAATTAAATGTTAAAGTAAATATGAAATATTGCAAAAAAAAGGGAATTTAATGTTAAAGTAAAAAGGAAATATTGCAAAAAAGGGGAATTAAATGTTAAAGTAAAAATGAAATATTGCAAAAAAAGGGGAATTAAATGTTAAAGTAAAAATGAAATATTGCAAAAAAGGGGAATTAAATGTTAAAGTAAAAATGAAATATTGAAAAAAAGGGGAATTAAATGTTAAAGTAAAAAGGAAATATTGCAAAAAAAGGGGAATTTAATGTTAAAGTAAAAAGGAAATATTGCAAAAAAGGGGAATTTAATGTTAAAGTAAAAAGGAAATATTGCAAAAAAGGGGAATTAAATGTTAAAGTAAAAAAGAAATATTGCAAAAAAAAGGGGAATTTAATGTTAAAGTAAAAAGGAAATATTGCAAAAAAAAGGGGAATTTAATGTTAAAGTAAAAAGGAAATATTGCAAAAAAGGGGAATTTAATGTTAAAGTAAAAATGAAATATTGCAAAAAAAGGGGAATTAAATGTTAAAGTAAAAATGAAATATTGCAAAAAAGGGGAATTAAATGTTAAAGTAAAAATGAAATATTGCAAAAAAGGGGAATTAAATGTTAAAGTAAAAAAGAAATATTGCAAAAAAAAGGGGAATTAAATGTTAAAGTAAAAATAAAATATTGCAAAAAAGGGGAATTAAATGTTAAAGTAAAAAAGAAATATTGCAAAAAAAAGGGGAATTAAATGTTAAAGTAAAAAACAAATATTGCAAAAAAAGGGGAAATAAATGTTAAAGTAAAATTGAAATATTGCAAAAAAGGGGAATTAAATGTTAAAGTAAAAATGAAATATTGCAAAAAAAAGGGGAATTAAATGTTAAAGTAAAAATGAAATATTGCAAAAAAAGGGGAATTAAATGTTAAAGTAAATATGAAATATTGCAAAAAAGGGGGAATTAAATGTTAAAGTAAAAATGAAATATTGCAAAAAAGGGGAATTAAATGTTAAAGTAAAAATGAAATATTGCAAAAAAGGGGAATTAAATGTTAAAGTAAAAATGAAATATTGCAAAAAAAAGGAGAATTAAATGTTAAAGTAAAAATAAAATATTGCAAAAAAAAAGAGGAATTAAATGTTACAGTAAAAATGAAATATTGCAAAAAAGGGGAATTAAATGTTCAAGTAAAAATAAAACATTGCAAAAAAAAGGGGAATTAAATGTTAAAGTAAAAACAAAATATTGAAAAAAAAGGGGAACTAACTGTTAAAGTAAAAATAAAATATTGCAAAAAAGGGGAATTAAATGTTAAAGTAAAAATGAAATATTGCAAAAAAAAGGGGAATTAAATGTTAAAGTAAAAATGAAATATTGCAAAAAAAGGGGAATTTAATGTTAAAGTAAAAATGAAATATTGCTACTAAAGGGGAATTAAATGTTAAAGTAAAAATGAAATATTGCAAAAAAAGGGGGATAAAATGTTAAAGTTAAAATGAAGTATTGCAAAAAAAAAGGGGAATTAAATGTTAATATAAAAACTAATATTGCAAAAAAAGAGGAATTAAATGTTAAAGTAAAAATGAAATATTGCAAAATAGGAGAATTAAATGTTAAAGTAAAAATGAAATATTGCAGAATAAGGGAATTAAATGTTAAATTAAAAATAAAATATTGCAAAAAAACAGGGGAATAAATGTCAAAGTAAAAATGAAATATTGAAAAAAAAAGGGGCATTAAATATAAAAGTAAAAATGAAATATTGCAAAATAGAGGAATCAAATGTTAAAGTAAAAAAACAATATTGCAAAATAGGGGAATTAAATGTTAAAGTAAAAATGAAATATTGCAAAATAGGGGAATTAAATGCTAAAGTAAAAATGAAATATTGCAAAAAAAGTGGAATTAAATGCTAAAGTAAAAATGAAATATTGCATAAAAAGGGGAATTAAATGTTAAAGTAAAAATGAAATATTGCAAAAAAAGGGGCATTAAATGTTTAAGTAAAAATGAAATATTGCAAAAACAAGGGGAATTAAATGTTAAAGTAAAAATGAAATATTGCAAAAAAGGGGGAATTAAATGTTAAAGTTAAAATGAAATATTGCAAAAAAGGGGAATTAAATGTTAAAGTAAAAATAAAATATTGCAAAAAAGGGGAATTAAATGTTAAAGTAAAAAAGAAATATTGCAAAAAAAATGGAATTAAATGTTAAAGTAAAAATAAAATATTGCAAAAAAAAGGAGAATTAAATGTTAAAGTAAAAATGAAATATTGCAAAAAAAAGGGGAATTAAATGTTAAAGTAAAAATGACATATTGCGAAATAAGGGAATTAAATGTTAAAGTAAAAATGAAATATTGCAAAATAGGGGAATTAAATGTTAAAGTAAAAATGAAATATTGCAAAAAAAAGGGGAATTAAATGTTAAAGTAAAAATGAAATATTCCAAAAAAAAGGGGAATTAAATGTTAAAGTAAAAATGACATATTGCAAAATAGGGGAATTGAATGTTAAAGTAAAAATAAAATATTGCAAAAAAAAGTAGAATTAAATGTTAAAGTAAAAATGAAATATTGCAAAATAGGGGAATTGAATGTTTAAGTAAAAATGAAATATTGCAAAAAAAAAGGGGAATTAAATGTTAAAGTAAAAATGAAATATTGCAAAAAAAAGGGGAATTAAATGTTAAAGTAAAAATGACATATTGCAAAATAAGGGAATTAAATGTTAAAGTAAAAATGAAATATTGCAAAAAAACGGGGAATTAAATGTTAAAGTAAAAATAAACTATTGAAAAAAAAGGGGAATTAAATGTTAAAGTAAAAATGAAATATTTCAAAATAGAGGAATCAAATGTTAAAGTAAAAAAAATATTGCAAAATAGGGAAATTACATGTTAAAGTAAAAATGAAATATTGCAAAAAAAAGGGGAATTAAATGTTAAAGTAAAAATGAAATATTGAAAAAAAAAGGGGCATTAAATATTAAAGTAAAAATGACATATTGCAAAATAGGGGAATTAAATGTTAAAGTAAAAATGAAATATTGCAAAATAAGGGAATTAAATGTCAAATTAAAAATAAAATATTGCAAAAAAAGGGGAATTAAATGTTAAAGTAATAATAAAATATTGAAAAAAAGGGGAATTGAATGTTACAGTAAAAATTAAATATTGCAAAAAAAGGGGAATTAAATGTTAAAGTAAAAATGAAATATTGCAAAAAAAGGGGAATTAATGCTTAAGTAAAATACAATATTGCAAAAAAAGCCAATTAAATGTTAAAGTAATAATAAAATATTGCAAAAAAAATGGGCACTAAATGTTAAAGTAAAAATGAAATATTGCAAAAAATTGGGGAATTAAATGTTAAAGTAAAAATGAAATATTGCAAAAAACAGGAGAATAAAATGTTAAAGTAAAAATGAAATATTGCAAAAAAACGGGAATTAAATGTTACAGTAAAAATGAAATATTGCAAAATAGGGGAATTAAATGTTAAAGTAAAAATGAAATATTGCAAAAAAAAAGGGAATTAAATGTTAAAGTAAAAATGAAATATTGCAAAAAAATGGGAATTAAATGGTGAAGTAAAAATTTAATATTGCAAAAAAGTAGAATTAAACGTTAAAGTAAAAATAAAATATTGCAAAAAAGGGGAATGAAATGTTAAAGTAAAAATAAAATATTGCAAAAAAAGGGGAATTAAATGTTAAAGTAAAAATGAAATATTGCAAAAAAAGGGGAATTAATGCTTAAATAAAATACAATATTGCAAAAAAGGGCAATTAAATGTTAAAGTAATAATAAAATATTGCAAAAAAAATGGGCACTAAATGTTAAAGTAAAAATGAAATATTGCAAAAAATTGGGGAATTAAATGTTAAAGTAAAAATGAAATATTGCAAAAAACAGGAGCATAAAATGTTAAAGTAAAAATGAAATATTGCAAAAAAAGGGGAATTAAATGTTAAAGTAAAAATGAAATATTGCAAAATAGGGGAATTAAATGTTAAAGTAAAAATGAAATATTGCAAAAAAAAAAGGGAATTAAATGTTAAAGTAAAAATGAAATATTGCAAAAAAATGGGAATTAAATGGTGAAGTAAAAATTTAATATTGCAAAAAAGTAGAATTAAACGTTAAAGTAAAAATAAAATATTGCAAAAAAGGGGAATTAAATGTTAAAGTAAAAATAAAATATTGCAAAAAAAGGGGAATTAAATGTTAAAGTAAAAAAGAAATATTGCAAAAAAAGGGGAATTAAATGTTAAAGTAAAAATAAAATATTGCAAAAAAAGGGGAATTAAATGTTAAAGGAAAAATGAAATATTGCAAAAAAAGGGGAATTAAATGTTAAATTAAAAATAAAATATTGCAAAAAAAGGGGAATGAAATGTTAAAGTAAAAATAAAATATTGCAAAAAAAGGGGAATTAAATGTTAAAGTAAAATACAATATTGCAAAAAAGGGCAATTAAATGTTAAAGTAATAATAAAATATTGCAAAAAAAATGGGAACTAAATGTTAAAGTAAAAATGAAATATTGCAAAAAAAAGGGAATTAAATGTTAAAGTAAAAATGAAATATTGCAAAAAAAAGGAGAATAAAATGTTAAAGTAAAAATGAAATATTGCAAAAAAAAGGGGAATTAAATGTTAAAGTAAAAATGAAATATTGAAAAAAAAGGGTTTCAAATGTTAAAGTAAAAATGAAATATTGCAAAAAAAGGGGAATTAAATGTTAAAGTAAAAATGAAATATTGTAAAATAGGGGAATTAAATGTTAAAGTAAAAATGAAATATTGCAAAAAAAAAGGGAATTAAATGTTAAAGTAAAAATGAAATATTGCAAAAAAATGGGAATTAAATGGTGAAGTAAAAATTTAATATAGCAAAAAAGTATAATTAAACGTTAAAGTAAAAATAAAATATTGCAAAAAAGGGGAATGAAATGTTAAAGTAAAAATAAAATATTGCAAAAAAAGGGGAATTAAATGTTAAAGTAAAAAAGAAATATTGCAAAAAAAGGGGAATTAAATGTTAAAGTAAAAATAAAATATTGCAAAAAAGGGGAATTAAATGTTAAAGGAAAAATGAAATATTGCAAAAAAAGGGGAATTAAATGTTAAATTAAAAATAAAATATTGCAAAAAAAGGGGAATGAAATGTTAAAGTAAAAATAAAATATTGCAAAAAAAGGGGAATTAAATGTTAAAGGAAAAAAGAAATATTGCAAAAAAAGGGGAATTAAATGTTAAAGTAAAAATAAAATATTGCAAAAAAAGGGGAATTAAATGTTAAAGGAAAAATGAAATATTGCAAAAAAGGGGAATTAAATGTTAAATTAAGAATAAAATATTGCAAAAAAAGGGGAATTAAATGTTAAAGTAAAAATGAAATATTGCAAAAAAAGGGGAATTAAATGTTAAAGTAAAAATGAAATATTGCAAAATAGGGGAATTAAATGTTAAATTAAAATACAATATTGCAAAAAAGGGCAATTAAATGTTAAAGTAATAATAAAATATTGCAAAAAAATGGGAACTAAATGTTAAAGTAAAAATGAAATATTGCAAAAAAAGGGGAATTAAATGTTAAAGTAAAAATGAAATATTGCAAAAAAAAGGAGAATAAAATGTTAAAGTAAAAATGAAATATTGCAAAAAAAAGGGGAATTAAATGTTTAAGTAAAAATAAAATATTGCAAAATAGGGGAATTAAATGTTAAAGTAAAAATGAAATATTGCAAAAAAAAGGGAATTAAATGTTAAAGTAAAAATGAAATATTGCAAAATAGGAGAATTAAATGTTAAAGGAAAAATGAAATATTGCAACATAGGGGAATTAAATGCTAAAGTAAAAATGACATATTGCAAAAAAAGGGGAATTAAATGGTTAAGTAAAATACAATATTGCAAAAAAGGGCAATTAAATGTTAAAGTAATAATAAAATATTGCAAAAAAAATGGGAACTAAATGTTAAAGTAAAAATGAAATATTGCAAAAAAAAAGGGGAATTAAATGTTAAAGTAAAAATGAAATATTGCAAAATAGGGGAATTAAATGCTAAAGTAAAAATGAAATATTGCAAAAAAAGGGGAATTAAATGCTAAAGTAAAAATGAAATATTGCATAAAAAGGGGAATTAAATGTTAAAGTAAAAATGAAATATTGCAAAAAAGGGGAATTAAATGTAAAAGTAAAAGTGACATATTGCAAAAAAAGGGGCATTAAATGTTAAAGTAAAAATAAAATATTGCAAAAAAAGGGGAATTAAATGTTAAAGTAAAAATTAAATATTGCAAAAAAAGGGGAACTAACTGTTAAAGTAAAAATAAAATATTGCAAAAAAAGGGGAAATAAATGTTAAAGTAAAAATCAAATATTGCTAAAAAAGGGGAATTAAATGTTAAAGTAAAAATGAAATATTGAAAAAAAAAGGGGCATTAAATATTAAAGTAAAAATGACATATTGCAAAATAGGGGAATTAAATGTTAAAGTAAAAATGAAATATTGCAAAATAAGGGAATTAAATGTCAAATTAAAAATAAAATATTGCAAAAAAAGGGGAATTAAATGTTAAAGTAATAATAAAATATTGAAAAAAAGGGGAATTGAATGTTACAGTAAAAATTAAATATTGCAAAAAAAGGGGAATTAAATGTTAAAGTAAAAATGAAATATTGCAAAAAAAGGGGAATTAATGCTTAAGTAAAATACAATATTGCAAAAAAAGCCAATTAAATGTTAAAGTAATAATAAAATATTGCAAAAAAAATGGGCACTAAATGTTAAAGTAAAAATGAAATATTGCAAAAAATTGGGGAATTAAATGTTAAAGTAAAAATGAAATATTGCAAAAAACAGGAGAATAAAATGTTAAAGTAAAAATGAAATATTGCAAAAAAACGGGAATTAAATGTTACAGTAAAAATGAAATATTGCAAAATAGGGGAATTAAATGTTAAAGTAAAAATGAAATATTGCAAAAAAAAAGGGAATTAAATGTTAAAGTAAAAATGAAATATTGCAAAAAAATGGGAATTAAATGGTGAAGTAAAAATTTAATATTGCAAAAAAGTAGAATTAAACGTTAAAGTAAAAATAAAATATTGCAAAAAAGGGGAATGAAATGTTAAAGTAAAAATAAAATATTGCAAAAAAGGGGAATTAAATGTTAAAGTAAAAATGAAATATTGCAAAAAAAGGGGAATTAATGCTTAAATAAAATACAATATTGCAAAAAAGGGCAATTAAATGTTAAAGTAATAATAAAATATTGCAAAAAAAATGGGCACTAAATGTTAAAGTAAAAATGAAATATTGCAAAAAATTGGGGAATTAAATGTTAAAGTAAAAATGAAATATTGCAAAAAACAGGAGCATAAAATGTTAAAGTAAAAATGAAATATTGCAAAAAAAGGGGAATTAAATGTTAAAGTAAAAATGAAATATTGCAAAATAGGGGAATTAAATGTTAAAGTAAAAATGAAATATTGCAAAAAAAAAAGGGAATTAAATGTTAAAGTAAAAATGAAATATTGCAAAAAATGGGAATTACATGGTGAAGTAAAAATTTAATATTGCAAAAAAGTAGAATTAAACGTTAAAGTAAAAATAAAATATTGCAAAAAAGGGGAATGAAATGTTAAAGTAAAAATAAAATATTGCAAAAAAAGGGAAATTAAATGTTAAAGTAAAAAAGAAATATTGCAAAAAAAGGGGAATTAAATGTTAAAGTAAAAATAAAATATTGCAAAAAAGGGGAATTAAATGTTAAAGGAAAAATGAAATATTGCAAAAAAAGGGGAATTAAATGTTACAGTAAAAATAAAATATTGCAAAAAAAGGGGAATGAAATGTTAAAGTAAAAATAAAATATTGCAAAAAAAAAGGAATTAAATGTTAAAGTAAAATACAATATTGCAAAAAAGGGCAATTAAATGTTAAAGTAATAATAAAATATTGCAAAAAAAATGGGAACTAAATGTTAAAGTAAAAATGAAATATTGCAAAAAAAAGGGAATTAAATGTTAAAGTAAAAATGAAATATTGCAAAAAAAAGGAGAATAAAATGTTAAAGTAAAAATGAAATATTGCAAAAAAAAGGGGAATTAAATGTTAAAGTAAAAATGAAATATTGAAAAAAAAGGGTTTCAAATGTTAAAGTAAAAATGAAATATTGCAAAAAAAGGGGAATTAAATGTTAAAGTAAAAATGAATCATTGCAAAATAGGGGAATTAAATGTTAAAGTAAAAATGAAATATTGCAAAAAAAAAGGGAATTAAATGTTAAAGTAAAAGTGAAATATTGCAAAAAAATGGGAATTAAATGGTGAAGTAAAAATTTAATATTGCAAAAAAGTAGAATTAAACGTTAAAGTAAAAATAAAATATTGCAAAAAAGGGGAATGAAATGTTAAAGTAAAAATAAAATATTGCAAAAAAAGGGGAATTAAATGTTAAAGTAAAAAAGAAATATTGCAAAAAAAGGGGAATTAAATGTTAAAGTAAAAATAAAATATTGCAAAAAAGGGGAATTAAATGTTAAAGGAAAAATGAAATATTGCAAAAAAAGGGGAATTAAATGTTAAAGTAAAAATAAAATATTGCAAAAAAGGGGAATGAAATGTTAAAGTAAAAATAAAATATTGCAAAAAAAGGGGAATTAAATGTTAAAGGAAAAAAGAAATATTGCAAAAAAAGGGGAATTAAATGTTAAAGTAAAAATAAAATATTGCAAAAAAAGGGGAATTAAATGTTAAAGGAAAAATGAAATATTGCAAAAAAGGGGAATTAAATGTTAAATTAAAAATAAAATATTGCAAAAAAAGGGGAATTAAATGTTAAAGTAAAAATGAAATATTGCAAAAAAAGGGGAATTAAATGTTAAAGTAAAAATGAAATATTGCAAAATAGGGGAATTAAATGTTAAAGTAAAATACAATATTGCAAAAAAGGGCAATTAAATGTTAAAGTAATAATAAAATATTGACAAAAAATTGGGAACTAAATGTTAAAGTAAAAATGAAATATTGCAAAAAAAAGGGGAATTAAATGTTAAAGTAAAAATGAAATATTGCAAAAAAAGGAGAATAAAATGTTAAAGTAAAAATGAAATATTGCAAAAAAAAAGGGGAATTAAATGTTAAAGTAAAAATAAAATATTGCAAAATAGGGGAATTAAATGTTAAAGTAAAAATGAAATATTGCAAAAAAAAGGGAATTAAATGTTAAAGTAAAAATGAAATATTGCAAAATAGGAGAATTAAATGTTAAAGGAAAAATGAAATATTGCAACATAGTGGAATTTAATGCTAAAGTAAAAATGACATATTGCAAAAAAAGGGGAATTAAATGGTTAAGTAAAATACAATATTGCAAAAAAGGGCAATTAAATGTTAAAGTAATAATAAAATATTGCAAAAAAAATGGGAACTAAATGTTAAAGTAAAAATGAAATATTGCAAAAAAAAAGGGGAATTAAATGTTAAAGTAAAAATGAAATATTGCAAAATAGGGGAATTAAATGCTAAAGTAAAAATGAAATATTGCAAAAAAAGGGGAATTAAATGCTAAAGTAAAAATGAAATATTGCATAAAAAGGGGAATTAAATGTTAAAGTAAAAATGAAATATTGCAAAAAAAGGGGAATTAAATGTAAAAGTAAAAGTGACATATTGCAAAAAAAGGGGCATTAAATGTTTAAGTAAAAATAAAATATTGCAAAAACAAGGGGAATTAAATGTTAAAGTAAAAATTAAATATTGCAAAAAAGGGGCATTAAATGTTAAAGTAAAAATAAAATATTGCAAAAAAAGGGGAATTAAATGTTAAAGTAAAAATTAAATATTGCAAAAAAAGGGGAACTAACTGTTAAAGTAAAAATAAAATATTGCAAAAAAAGGGGAAATAAATGTTAAAGTAAAAATCAAATTTTGCTAAAAAAGGGGAATTAAATGTTAAAGTAAAAATTAAATATTGCAAAAAAAGGGGGATTCAATGTCAAAGTAAAAATGAAATATTGAAAAAAAAGAGGACTTAAATGTTAAAGTAAAAATGAAATATTGCAAAATAGAGGAATACAATGTTAAAGTACAAAAAAAATATTGCAAAATAGGGGAATTAAATGTTAAAGTACAAATGAAATATTGCAAAATAGGGGAATTAAATGTTAAAGTAAAAATGAAATATTGCAAAAAAAGGGGAATTAAATGCTAAAGGAAAAATGAAATATTGAAAAAAAAGGGGACTTAAATGTTAAAGTAAAAATGAAATATTGCAAAATAGAGGAATACAATGTTAAAGTACAAAAAAAATATTGCAAAATAGGGGAATTAAATGTTAAAGTACAAATGAAATATTGCAAAATAGGGGAATTAAATGTTAAAGTAAAAATAAAATATTGCAAAAAAAAGGGGAATTAAATGTTAAAGTAAAAATAAAATATTGCAAAAAAACGGGGAATTAAATGTTAAAGTAAAAATAAAATATTGAAAAAAAAGGGGAATTAAATGTTAAAGTAAAAATGAAATATTGCAAAATAGAGGAATCAAATGTTAAAGTAAAAAAAATATTGCAAAATAAGAGAATTGAATGTTAAAGTAAAAATGAAATATTGCAAAATAGGGGTATTAAATGTTTAAGTAAAAATGAAATATTGCAAAAAAAGGGGAATTAAATGCTAAAGTAAAAATGAAATATTGCAAAAAAAGGGGGATTAAATGTTAAAGTAAAAATGAAATATTGCAAAAAAAAGGGAATTAAATGTTAAAGTAAAAATGAAAGATTGAAAAAAAAGGGGGATAAAATGTTAAAGTAAATAAAATATTACAAAAAAAGGGGAATTAAATGTTAAAGTAAAAATAAAATATTGAAAAAAAAGGGGAATTAAATGTTAAAGTAAAAATGAAATATTGAAAAAAAAAGGGGGATTAAATGTTAAAGTAAAAAAGGAAAGATTGCAAAAAAAGGGGGATAAAATGTTAAAGTAAATAAAATATTACAAAAAAAGGGGAATTAAATGTTAAAGTTAAAATGAAATATTGAAAAAAAAGGGGAATTAAATGTTAAAGTAAAAATGAAATATTGAAAAAAAAGGGTTTCAAATGTTAAAGTAAAAATAAAATATTGCAAAAAAGTAGAATTAAATGTTAAAGTAAAAATGAAATATTGCAAAAAAAAGGGGAATTAAATGTTAAAGTAAAAATGAAATATTGCACAAAAAAGGGGATTAAATGTTAAAGTAAAAATGAAATATTGCAAAAAAAGGGGAATTAAATGTTAAAGTAAAAATGAAATATTGCAAAAAAAAGGGGAATTAAATGTTAAAGTAAAAATGAAATATTGCAAAAAAAGGGGAATTAAATGTTAAAGTAAAAATGAAATATTGCAAAAAAGGGGAATTAAATGTTAAAGTAAAAATAAAATATTGCAAAAAAAGGGGACTTAAATGTTAAAGTAAAAATGAAATATTGCAAAAAAAGGGGAATTAAATGTTAAAGTAAAAATGAAATATTGCAAAAAAAGGGGAATTAAATGTTAAAGTAAAAATGAAATATTGCAAAAAAAGGGGAATTAAATGTTAAAGTAAAAATGAAATATTGCAAAAAAAGGGGAATTAAATGTTAAAGTAAAAATGAAATATTGCAAAAAAAAGGGGAATTAAATGTTAAAGTAAAAATGAAATATTGCAAAAAAAGGGGAATTAAATGTAAAAGTAAAAATGAAATATTGCAAAAAAAGGGGAAATAAATGTTAAAGTAAAAATGAAATATTGCAAAAAAAGGGGACTTAAATGTTAAAGTAAAAATGAAATATTGCAAAAAAGGGGAATTAAATGTTAAAGTAAAAATGAAATATTGCAAAAAAAAGGAGAATTAAATGTTAAAGTAAAAATAAAATATTGAAAAAAAAGGGGAATTAAATGTTAAAGTAAAAATGAAATATTGCAAAAAAAAGGAGAATTAAATGTTAAAGTAAAAATAAAATATTGAAAAAAAAGGGGAATTAAATGTTACAGTAAAAATGAAATATTGCAAAAAAAAAGGGGAATTAAATGTTAAAGTAAAAATAAAATATTGAAAAAAAAGGGGAATTAAATGTTAAAGTAAAAATAAAATATTGCAAAAGAGAGGAATCAAATGTTAAAGTAAAAAAATATTGCAAAATAGGGGAATTGAATGTTAAAGTAAAAATGAAATATTGCAAAATAGGGGTATTAAATGTTAAAGTAAAAATGAAATATTGCAAAAAAAGGGGAATTAAATGCTAAAGTAAAAATGAAATATTGCAAAAAAAGGGGGATTAAATGTTAAAGTAAAAATGAAATATTACTAAAAAAGAGGAATTAAATGTTAAAGTAAAAATGAAATATTGCAAAATAGGGGAATTAAATGTTAAAGTAAAAATGAAATATTGCAAAATAGGGGAATTAAATGTTAAAGTAAAAATGAAATATTGCAAAAAAATGGGAATTAAATGTTAAAGTACAAATGAAATATTGCAAAATAAGGGAATATAATGTTAAAGTAAAAATGAAATATAACAAAAAAAGGGGGATAAAATGTTAAAGTAAATAAAATATTACAAAAAAGGGGAATTTAATGTTAAAGTAAAAAACAAATATTGCAAAAAAAACGGAATTAAATGTTAAAGTAAAAATGAAATATTGAAAAAAAAAAGGGTTTAAAATGTTAAAGTAAAAATGAAATATTGCAAAAAAGTAGAATTAAATGTTAAAGTAAAAATGAAATATTGCAAAAAAAAGGGGAATTAAATGTTAAAGTAAAAATGAAATATTGCAAAAAAAGGGGAATTAAATGTTAAAGTAAAAACAAAATATTACAAAAAAAGGGGAATTAAACGTTAAAGTAAAAATAAAACATAGCAAAAAAAAGGAGAATTAAATGTTACAGTAAAAATGAAATATTGCAAAAAAAGGGGAATTAAATGTTAAAGTAAAAATGAAATATTGCAAAAAAAGGGGAATTAAATGTTAAAGTAAAAATGAAATATTGAAAAAAAAGGGAATTAAACGTTAAAGTAAAAATAAAATATTGCAAAAAAAAGGAGAATTAAATGTTACAGTAAAAATGAAATATTGCAAAAAAAGGGGAATTAAATGTTAAAGGAAAAATGAAATATTGCAAAAAAAGGGAATTAAATGTTAAAGTAAAAAAGAAATATTGCAAAAAAGGGGAATTAAATGTTAAAGTAAAAAGTAAATATTGCTACTAAAGGGGAATTAAATGTTAAAGTAAACATAAAATATTGCAAAAAAAGGGGAATTAAATGTTAAAGTAACAAAGAAATATTGCAAAAAAAGGGGAATTAAATGTTAAAGTAAAAATGAAATATTGCAAAAAAAGGGGAATTAAATGTTAAAGTAAAAATGAAATATTGCAAAAAAGGGGAATTAAATGTTAAAGTAAAAATGAAATATTGCAAAAAAAGGGGAATTAAATGTTAAAGTAAAAATGAAATATTGCAAAAAAAAGAGGAATTAAATGTTAAAGTAAAAATGAAATATTGCAAAAAAGGGGAATTAAATGTTAAAGTAAAAATGAAATATTGCAAAAAAAGGGGAATTAAATGTTAAAGTAAAAATGAAATATTGCAAAAAA
This sequence comes from Euprymna scolopes, assembly GCF_053919585.1. Classification (NCBI taxonomy): domain Eukaryota; kingdom Metazoa; phylum Mollusca; class Cephalopoda; order Sepiida; family Sepiolidae; genus Euprymna; species Euprymna scolopes. The sequence continues at coordinate 35,330,801 of NC_136527.1, forward strand.
AAGAGGAATTAAATGTTAAAGTAAAAATGAAATATTGCAAAAAAGGGGAATTAAATGTTAAAGTAAAAATGAAATATTGCAAAAAAGGGGAATTTAATGTTAAAGTAAAAATGAAATATTGCAAAAAAAGGGAAATTAAATGTTAATGTAAAAAACAAATATTGCAAAAAAGGGGAATTAAATGTTAAAATAAAAATGAAATATTGCAAAAAAAAGAGGAATTAAATGTTAAAGTAAAAATGAAATATTGCAAAAAAAGAGGAATTAAATGTTAAAGTAAAAAACAAATATTGCAAAAAAGGGGAATTAAATGTTAAAGTAAAAATGAAATATTGCAAAAAAAGGGGACTTAAATGTTAAAGTAAAAATGAAATATTGCAACAAAAAAGAGGAATTAAATGTTAAAGTAAAAATGAAATATTGCAAAAAAGGGGAATTAAATGTTAAAGTAAAAATGAAATATTGCAAAAAAAAAGAGGAATTAAATGTTAAAGTAAAAATGAAATATTGCAAAAAAGGGGAATTAAATGTTAAAGTAAAAATGAAATATTGCAAAAAAGGGGAATTAAATGTTAAAGTAAAAATGAAATATTGCAAAAAAAGGGAAATTAAATGTTAAAGTAAAAAACAAATATTGCAAAAAAGGGGAATTAAATGTTAAAGTAAAAATGAAATATTGCAAAAAAAAGAGGAATTAAATGTTAAAGTAAAAATGAAATATTGCTACTAAAGGGGAATTAAATGTTAAAGTAAAAATGAAATATTGCAAAAAAAGGGGGATAAAATGTTAAAGTAAATAAAATATTGCAAAAAAAGGGGAATCAAATGTTAAAGTAAAAATGACATATTGCAAAATAGGGGAATTAAATGTTAAAGTAAAAATGAAATATTGCAAAAAAAAGGGGAATTAAATGTTACAGTAAAAATGAAATATTGCAAAAAAAAGGGGAATTAAATGTTAAAGTAAAAATAAAATATTGAAAAAAAAGGGGAATTAAATGTTAAAGTAAAAATTAAATATTGCAAAATAGAGGAATCAAATGTTAAAGTAAAAAAAATATTGCAAAATAGGGGAATTGAATGTTAAAGTAAAAATGAAATATTGCAAAATAGGGGTATTAAATGTTAAAGTAAAAATGAAATATTGCAAAAAAAGGGGAATTAAATGCTAAAGTAAAAATGAAATATTGCAAAAAAAGGGGGATTACATGTTAAAGTAAAAATGAAATATTGCAAAAAAAAGGGAATTAAATGTTAAAGTAAAAATGAAATATTGCAAAAAAAGGGGGATAAAATGTTAAAGTAAATAAAATATTACAAAAAAGGGGAATTAAATGTTAAAGTAAAAATGAAATATTGCAAAAAAAAACGGAATTAAATGTTAAAGTAAAAATGAAATATTGCAAAAAAGGGGGAATTAAATGTTAAAGTAAAAATAAAATATTACAAAAAAAGGGGAATTAAACGTTAAAGTAAAAATAAAATATTGCAAAAAAAAGGAGAATTAAATGTTAAAGTAAAAATGAAATATTGCAAAAAAGGGGAATTAAATGTTAAAGTAAAAATGAAATATTGCAAAAAAAAAACGGAATTAAATGTTAAAGTAAAAATGAAATATTGAAAAAAAAGGGTTTCAAATGTTAAAGTAAAAATGAAATATTGCAAAAAAGTAGAATTAAATGTTAAAGTAAAAATGAAATATTGCAAAAAAAAGGGGAATTAAATGTTAAAGTAAAAATGAAATATTGCAAAAAAGGGGGAATTAAATGTTAAAGTAAAAATAAAATATTACAAAAAAAGGGGAATTAAACGTTAAAGTAAAAATAAAATATTGCAAAAAAAAGGAGAATTAAATGTTAAAGTAAAAATGAAATATTGCAAAAAAAGGGAATTAAATGTTAAAGTAAAAATGAAATATTGCAAAAAAAAGGAGAATTAAATGTTAAAGTAAAAATGAAATATTGCAAAAAAAGGGAATTAAACGTTAAAGTAAAAATAAAATATTGCAAAAAAAAGGAGAATTAAATGTTACAGTAAAAATGAAATATTGCAAAAAAAGGGGGATAAAATGTTAAAGTATATAAAATATTGCAAAAAAAGGGGAATTAAATGTTAAAGTAAAAATGAAATATTGCAAAATAGGGGAATTAAATGTTAAAGTAAAAATGAAATATTGCAAAAAAAGGGGAATTAAATGTTACAGTAAAAATGAAATATTGCAAAAAAAAGGGGAATTAAATGTTAAAGTAAAAATAAAATATTGAAAAAAAAGGGGAATTAAATGTTAAAGTAAAAATTAAATATTGCAAAATAGAGGAATCAAATGTTAAAGTAAAAAAAATATTGCAAAATAGGGGAATTGAATGTTAAAGTAAAAATGAAATATTGCACAATAGGGGTATTAAATGTTAAAGTAAAAATGAAATATTGCAAAAAAAGGGGAATTAAATGCTAAAGTAAAAATGAAATATTGCAAAAAAGGGGGATTACATGTTAAAGTAAAAATGAAATATTGCAAAAAAAAGGGAATTAAATGTTAAAGTAAAAATGAAATATTGCAAAAAAAGGGGGATAAAATGTTAAAGTAAATAAAATATTACAAAAAAGGGGAATTAAATGTTAAAGTAAAAATGAAATATTGCAAAAAAAAACGGAATTAAATGTTAAAGTAAAAATGAAATATTGAAAAAAAAGGGTTTCAAATGTTAAAGTAAAAATGAAATATTGCAAAAAAGTAGAATTAAATGTTAAAGTAAAAATGAAATATTGCAAAAAAAAGGGGAATTAAATGTTAAAGTAAAAATGAAATATTGCAAAAAAGGGGGAATTAAATGTTAAAGTAAAAATAAAATATTACAAAAAAAGGGGAATTAAACGTTAAAGTAAAAATAAAATATTGCAAAAAAATGGAGAATTAAATGTTAAAGTAAAAATGAAATATTGCAAAAAAAGGGAATTAAATGTTAAAGTAAAAATGAAATATTGCAAAAAAAAGGAGAATTAAATGTTAAAGTAAAAATGAAATATTGCAAAAAAAGGGAATTAAACGTTAAAGTAAAAATAAAATATTGCAAAAAAAAGGAGAATTAAATGTTACAGTAAAAATGAAATATTGCAAAAAAAGGGGGATAAAATGTTAAAGTATATAAAATATTGCAAAAAAAGGGGAATCAAATGTTAAAGTAAAAATGAAATATTGCAAAATAGGGGAATTAAATGTTAAAGTAAAAATGAAATATTGCAAAAAAAGGGGAATTAAATGTTACAGTAAAAATGAAATATTGCAAAAAAAAGGGGAATTAAATGTTAAAGTAAAAATAAAATATTGAAAAAAAAGGGGAATTAAATGTTAAAGTAAAAATTAAATATTGCAAAATAGAGGAATCAAATGTTAAAGTAAAAAAAATATTGCAAAATAGGGGAATTGAATGTTAAAGTAAAAATGAAATATTGCAAAATAGGGGTATTAAATGTTAAAGTAAAAATGAAATATTGCAAAAAAAGGGGAATTAAATGTTAAAGTAAAAATAAAATATTACAAAAAAAGGGGAATTAAACGTTAAAGTAAAAATAAAATATAGCAAAAAAAAGGAGAATTAAATGTTACAGTAAAAATGAAATATTGCAAAAAAGGGGAATTAAATGTTAAAGTAAAAATGAAATATTGCAAAAAAAGGGGAATTAAATGTTAAAGTAAAAATGAAATATTGAAAAAAAAGGGAATTAAACGTTAAAGTAAAAATAAAATATTGCAAAAAAAAGGAGAATTAAATGTTACAGTAAAAATGAAATATTGCAAAAAAAGGGGAATTAAATGTTAAAGGAAAAATGAAATATTGCAAAAAAAGGGAATTAAATGTTAAAGTAAAAAAGAAATATTGCAAAAAAGGGGAATTAAATGTTAAAGTAAAAAGTAAATATTGCTACTAAAGGGGAATTAAATGTTAAAGTAAAAATAAAATATTGCAAAAATAGGGGTATTAAATGTTAAAGTAAAAAAGAAATATTGCAAAAAAAGGGGAATTAAATGTTAAAGTAAAAATGAAATATTGCAAAAAAGGGGAATTAAATGTTAAAGTAAAAATGAAATATTGCAAAAAAAGGGGAATTAAATGTTAAAGTAAAAATGAAATATTGCAAAAAAAAGAGGAATTAAATGTTAAAGTAAAAATGAAATATTGCAAAAAAGGGGAATTAAATGTTAAAGTAAAAATGAAATATTGCAAAAAAAGGGGAATTAAATGTTAAAGTAAAAATGAAATATTGCAAAAAAAAGAGGAATAAAATGTTAAAGTAAAAATGAAATATTGCAAAAAAGGGGAATTAAATGTTAAAGTAAAAATGAAATATTGCAAAAAAGGGGAATTTAATGTTAAAGTAAAAATGAAATATTGCAAAAAAAGGGAAATTAAATGTTAAAGTAAAAAACAAATATTGCAAAAAAGGGGAATTAAATGTTAAAATAAAAATGAAATATTGCAAAAAAAAGAGGAATTAAATGTTAAAGTAAAAATGAAATATTGCAAAAAAAGAGGAATTAAATGTTAAAGTAAAAAACAAATATTGCAAAAAAGGGGAATTAAATGTTAAAGTAAAAATGAAATATTGCAAAAAAAGGGGACTTAAATGTTAAAGTAAAAATGAAATATTGCAACAAAAAAGAGGAATTAAATGTTAAAGTAAAAATGAAATATTGCAAAAAAGGGGAATTAAATGTTAAAGTAAAAATGAAATATTGCAAAAAAAAAGAGGAATTAAATGTTAAAGTAAAAATGAAATATTGCAAAAAAGGGGAATTAAATGTTAAAGTAAAAATGAAATATTGCAAAAAAGGGGAATTAAATGTTAAAGTAAAAATGAAATATTGCAAAAAAAGGGAAATTAAATGTTAAAGTAAAAAACAAATATTGCAAAAAAGGGGAATTAAATGTTAAAGTAAAAATGAAATATTGCAAAAAAAAGAGGAATTAAATGTTAAAGTAAAAATGAAATATTGCTACTAAAGGGGAATTAAATGTTAAAGTAAAAATGAAATATTGCAAAAAAAGGGGGATAAAATGTTAAAGTAAATAAAATATTGCAAAAAAAGGGGAATTAAATGTTAAAGTAAAAATGAAATATTGCAAAATAGGGGAATTAAATGTTAAAGTAAAAATGAAATATTGCAAAAAAAAGGGGAATTAAATGTTACAGTAAAAATGAAATATTGCAAAAAAAAGGGGAATTAAATGTTAAAGTAAAAATAAAATATTGAAAAAAAAGGGGAATTAAATGTTAAAGTAAAAATTAAATATTGCAAAATAGAGGAATCAAATGTTAAAGTAAAAAAAATATTGCAAAATAGGGGAATTGAATGTTAAAGTAAAAATGAAATATTGCAAAATAGGGGTATTAAATGTTAAAGTAAAAATGAAATATTGCAAAAAAAGGGGAATTAAATGCTAAAGTAAAAATGAAATATTGCAAAAAAAGGGGGATTACATGTTAAAGTAAAAATGAAATATTGCAAAAAAAAGGGAATTAAATGTTAAAGTAAAAATGAAATATTGTAAAAAAAGGGGGATAAAATGTTAAAGTAAATAAAATATTACAAAAAAGGGGAATTAAATGTTAAAGTAAAAATGAAATATTGCAAAAAAAAACGGAATTAAATGTTAAAGTAAAAATGAAATATTGCAAAAAAGGGGGAATTAAATGTTAAAGTAAAAATAAAATATTACAAAAAAAGGGGAATTAAACGTTAAAGTAAAAATAAAATATTGCAAAAAAAAGGAGAATTAAATGTTAAAGTAAAAATGAAATATTGCAAAAAAGGGGAATTAAATGTTAAAGTAAAAATGAAATATTGCAAAAAAAAACGGAATTAAATGTTAAAGTAAAAATGAAATATTGAAAAAAAGGGTTTCAAATGTTAAAGTAAAAATGAAATATTGCAAAAAAGTAGAATTAAATGTTAAAGTAAAAATGAAATATTGCAAAAAAAAGGGGAATTAAATGTTAAAGTAAAAATGAAATATTGCAAAAAAGGGGGAATTAAATGTTAAAGTAAAAATAAAATATTACAAAAAAGGGGAATTAAACGTTAAAGTAAAAATAAAATATTGCAAAAAAAAGGAGAATTAAATGTTAAAGTAAAAATGAAATATTGCAAAAAAAGGGAATTAAATGTTAAAGTAAAAATGAAATATTGCAAAAAAAAGGAGAATTAAATGTTAAAGTAAAAATGAAATATTGCAAAAAAAGGGAATTAAACGTTAAAGTAAAAATAAAATATTGCAAAAAAAAGGAGAATTAAATGTTACAGTAAAAATGAAATATTGCAAAAAAAGGGGGATAAAATGTTAAAGTATATAAAATATTGCAAAAAAAGGGGAATCAAATGTTAAAGTAAAAATGAAATATTGCAAAATAGGGGAATTAAATGTTAAAATAAAAATGAAATATTGCAAAAAAAAGGGGAATTAAATGTTACAGTAAAAATGAAATATTGCAAAAAAAAGGGGAATTAAATGTTAAAGTAAAAATAAAATATTGAAAAAAAAGGGGAATTAAATGTTAAAGTAAAAATTAAATATTGCAAAATAGAGGAATCAAATGTTAAAGTAAAAAAAATATTGCAAAATAGGGGAATTGAATGTTAAAGTAAAAATGAAATATTGCAAAATAGGGGTATTAAATGTTAAAGTAAAAATGAAATATTGCAAAAAAAGGGGAATTAAATGCTAAAGTAAAAATGAAATATTGCAAAAAAAGGGGGATTACATGTTAAAGTAAAAATGAAATATTGCAAAAAAAAGGGAATTAAATGTTAAAGTAAAAATGAAATATTGCAAAAAAAGGGGGATAAAATGTTAAAGTAAATAAAATATTACAAAAAAGGGGAATTAAATGTTAAAGTAAAAATGAAATATTGCAAAAAAAAACGGAATTAAATGTTAAAGTAAAAATGAAATATTGAAAAAAAAGGGTTTCAAATGTTAAAGTAAAAATGAAATATTGCAAAAAAGGGGAATTAAATGTTAAAGTAAAAATGAAATATTGCAAAAAAAGGGAAATTAAATGTTAAAGTAAAAAACAAATATTGCAAAAAAGGGGAATTAAATGTTAAAGTAAAAATGAAATATTGCAAAAAAAAGAGGAATTAAATGTTAAAGTAAAAATGAAATATTGCTACTAAAGGGGAATTAAATGTTAAAGTAAAAATGAAATATTGCAAAAAAAGGGGGATAAAATGTTAAAGTAAATAAAATATTGCAAAAAAAGGGGAATCAAATGTTAAAGTAAAAATGACATATTGCAAAATAGGGGAATTAAATGTTAAAGTAAAAATGAAATATTGCAAAAAAAAGGGGAATTAAATGTTACAGTAAAAATGAAATATTGCAAAAAAAAGGGGAATTAAATGTTAAAGTAAAAATAAAATATTGCAAAAAAAGGGGAATTAAATGTTAAAGTAAAAATTAAATATTGCAAAATAGAGGAATCAAATGTTAAAGTAAAAAAAATATTGCAAAATAGGGGAATTGAATGTTAAAGTAAAAATGAAATATTGCAAAATAGGGGTATTAAATGTTAAAGTAAAAATGAAATATTGCAAAAAAAGGGGAATTAAATGCTAAAGTAAAAATGAAATATTGCAAAAAAAGGGGGATTACATGTTAAAGTAAAAATGAAATATTGCAAAAAAAAGGGAATTAAATGTTAAAGTAAAAATGAAATATTGCAAAAAAAGGGGGATAAAATGTTAAAGTAAATAAAATATTACAAAAAAGGGGAATTAAATGTTAAAGTAAAAATGAAATATTGCAAAAAAAAACGGAATTAAATGTTAAAGTAAAAATGAAATATTGCAAAAAAGGGGGAATTAAATGTTAAAGTAAAAATAAAATATTACAAAAAAAGGGGAATTAAACGTTAAAGTAAAAATAAAATATTGCAAAAAAAAGGAGAATTAAATGTTAAAGTAAAAATGAAATATTGCAAAAAAGGGGAATTAAATGTTAAAGTAAAAATGAAATATTGCAAAAAAAAACGGAATTAAATGTTAAAGTAAAAATGAAATATTGAAAAAAAGGGTTTCAAATGTTAAAGTAAAAATGAAATATTGCAAAAAAGTAGAATTAAATGTTAAAGTAAAAATGAAATATTGCAAAAAAAAGGGGAATTAAATGTTAAAGTAAAAATGAAATATTGCAAAAAAGGGGGAATTAAATGTTAAAGTAAAAATAAAATATTACAAAAAAGGGGAATTAAACGTTAAAGTAAAAATAAAATATTGCAAAAAAAAGGAGAATTAAATGTTAAAGTAAAAATGAAATATTGCAAAAAAAGGGAATTAAATGTTAAAGTAAAAATGAAATATTGCAAAAAAAAGGAGAATTAAATGTTAAAGTAAAAATGAAATATTGCAAAAAAAGGGAATTAAACGTTAAAGTAAAAATAAAATATTGCAAAAAAAAGGAGAATTAAATGTTACAGTAAAAATGAAATATTGCAAAAAAAGGGGGATAAAATGTTAAAGTATATAAAATATTGCAAAAAAAGGGGAATCAAATGTTAAAGTAAAAATGAAATATTGCAAAATAGGGGAATTAAATGTTAAAGTAAAAATGAAATATTGCAAAAAAAAGGGGAATTAAATGTTACAGTAAAAATGAAATATTGCAAAAAAAAGGGGAATTAAATGTTAAAGTAAAAATAAAATATTGAAAAAAAAGGGGAATTAAATGTTAAAGTAAAAATTAAATATTGCAAAATAGAGGAATCAAATGTTAAAGTAAAAAAAATATTGCAAAATAGGGGAATTGAATGTTAAAGTAAAAATGAAATATTGCAAAATAGGGGTATTAAATGTTAAAGTAAAAATGAAATATTGCAAAAAAAGGGGAATTAAATGCTAAAGTAAAAATGAAATATTGCAAAAAAAGGGGGATTACATGTTAAAGTAAAAATGAAATATTGCAAAAAAAAGGGAATTAAATGTTAAAGTAAAAATGAAATATTGCAAAAAAAGGGGGATAAAATGTTAAAGTAAATAAAATATTACAAAAAAGGGGAATTAAATGTTAAAGTAAAAATGAAATATTGCAAAAAAAAACGGAATTAAATGTTAAAGTAAAAATGAAATATTGCTACTAAAGGGGAATTAAATGTTAAAGTAAAAATGAAATATTGCAAAAAAAGGGAAATTAAATGTTAAAGTAAAAAACAAATATTGCAAAAAAGGGGAATTAAATGTTAAAGTAAAAATGAAATATTGCAAAAAAAAGAGGAATTAAATGTTAAAGTAAAAATGAAATATTGCTACTAAAGGGGAATTAAATGTTAAAGTAAAAATGAAATATTGCAAAAAAAGGGGGATAAAATGTTAAAGTAAATAAAATATTGCAAAAAAAGGGGAATCAAATGTTAAAGTAAAAATGACATATTGCAAAATAGGGGAATTAAATGTTACAGTAAAAATGAAATATTGCAAAAAAAAGGGGAATTAAATGTTACAGTAAAAATGAAATATTGCAAAAAAAAGGGGAATTAAATGTTAAAGTAAAAATAAAATATTGCAAAAAAAGGGGAATTAAATGTTAAAGTAAAAATTAAATATTGCAAAATAGAGGAATCAAATGTTAAAGTAAAAAAAATATTGCAAAATAGGGGAATTGAATGTTAAAGTAAAAATGAAATATTGCAAAATAGGGGTATTAAATGTTAAAGTAAAAATGAAATATTGCAAAAAAAGGGGAATTAAATGCTAAAGTAAAAATGAAATATTGCAAAAAAAGGGGGATTACATGTTAAAGTAAAAATGAAATATTGCAAAAAAAAGGGAATTAAATGTTAAAGTAAAAATGAAATATTGCAAAAAAAGGGGGATAAAATGTTAAAGTAAATAAAATATTACAAAAAAGGGGAATTAAATGTTAAAGTAAAAATGAAATATTGCAAAAAAAAACGGAATTAAATGTTAAAGTAAAAATGAAATATTGCAAAAAAGGGGGAATTAAATGTTAAAGTAAAAATAAAATATTACAAAAAAAGGGGAATTAAACGTTAAAGTAAAAATAAAATATTGCAAAAAAAAGGAGAATTAAATGTTAAAGTAAAAATGAAATATTGCAAAAAAGGGGAATTAAATGTTAAAGTAAAAATGAAATATTGCAAAAAAAAACGGAATTAAATGTTAAAGTAAAAATGAAATATTGAAAAAAAGGGTTTCAAATGTTAAAGTAAAAATGAAATATTGCAAAAAAGTAGAATTAAATGTTAAAGTAAAAATGAAATATTGCAAAAAAAAGGGGAATTAAATGTTAAAGTAAAAATGAAATATTGCAAAAAAGGGGGAATTAAATGTTAAAGTAAAAATAAAATATTACAAAAAAGGGGAATTAAACGTTAAAGTAAAAATAAAATATTGCAAAAAAAGGAGAATTAAATGTTAAAGTAAAAATGAAATATTGCAAAAAAAGGGAATTAAATGTTAAAGTAAAAATGAAATATTGCAAAAAAAAGGAGAATTAAATGTTAAAGTAAAAATGAAATATTGCAAAAAAAGGGAATTAAACGTTAAAGTAAAAATAAAATATTGCAAAAAAAAGGAGAATTAAATGTTACAGTAAAAATGAAATATTGCAAAAAAAGGGGGATAAAATGTTAAAGTATATAAAATATTGCAAAAAAAGGGGAATCAAATGTTAAAGTAAAAATGAAATATTGCAAAATAGGGGAATTAAATGTTAAAGTAAAAATGAAATATTGCAAAAAAAAGGGGAATTAAATGTTACAGTAAAAATGAAATATTGCAAAAAAAAGGGGAATTAAATGTTAAAGTAAAAATAAAATATTGAAAAAAAAGGGGAATTAAATGTTAAAGTAAAAATTAAATATTGCAAAATAGAGGAATCAAATGTTAAAGTAAAAAAAATATTGCAAAATAGGGGAATTGAATGTTAAAGTAAAAATGAAATATTGCAAAATAGGGGTATTAAATGTTAAAGTAAAAATGAAATATTGCAAAAAAAGGGGAATTAAATGCTAAAGTAAAAATGAAATATTGCAAAAAAAGGGGGATTACATGTTAAAGTAAAAATGAAATATTGCAAAAAAAAGGGAATTAAATGTTAAAGTAAAAATGAAATATTGCAAAAAAAGGGGGATAAAATGTTAAAGTAAATAAAATATTACAAAAAAGGGGAATTAAATGTTAAAGTAAAAATGAAATATTGCAAAAAAAAACGGAATTAAATGTTAAAGTAAAAATGAAATATTGAAAAAAAAGGGTTTCAAATGTTAAAGTAAAAATGAAATATTGCAAAAAAGTAGAATTAAATGTTAAAGTAAAAATGAAATATTGCAAAAAAAAGGGGAATTAAATGTTAAAGTAAAAATGAAATATTGCAAAAAAGGGGGAATTAAATGTTAAAGTAAAAATAAAATATTACAAAAAAAGGGGAATTAAACGTTAAAGTAAAAATAAAATATTGCAAAAAAAAGGAGAATTAAATGTTAAAGTAAAAATGAAATATTGCAAAAAAAGGGAATTAAATGTTAAAGTAAAAATGAAATATTGCAAAAAAAAGGAGAATTAAATGTTAAAGTAAAAATGAAATATTGCAAAAAAAGGGAATTAAACGTTAAAGTAAAAATAAAATATTGCAAAAAAAAGGAGAATTAAATGTTACAGTAAAAATGAAATATTGCAAAAAAAGGGGGATAAAATGTTAAAGTATATAAAATATTGCAAAAAAAGGGGAATCAAATGTTAAAGTAAAAATGAAATATTGCAAAATAGGGGAATTAAATGTTAAAGTAAAAATGAAATATTGCAAAAAAAGGGGAATTAAATGTTACAGTAAAAATGAAATATTGCAAAAAAAAGGGGAATTAAATGTTAAAGTAAAAATAAAATATTGAAAAAAAAGGGGAATTAAATGTTAAAGTAAAAATTAAATATTGCAAAATAGAGGAATCAAATGTTAAAGTAAAAAAAATATTGCAAAATAGTGGAATTGAATGTTAAAGTAAAAATGAAATATTGCAAAATAGGGGTATTAAATGTTAAAGTAAAAATGAAATATTGCAAAAAAAGGGGAATTAAATGTTAAAGTAAAAATAAAATATTACAAAAAAAGGGGAATTAAACGTTAAAGTAAAAATAAAATATAGCAAAAAAAAGGAGAATTAAATGTTACAGTAAAAATGAAATATTGCAAAAAAGGGGAATTAAATGTTAAAGTAAAAATGAAATATTGCAAAAAAAGGGGAATTAAATGTTAAAGTAAAAATGAAATATTGAAAAAAAAGGGAATTAAACGTTAAAGTAAAAATAAAATATTGCAAAAAAAAGGAGAATTAAATGTTACAGTAAAAATGAAATATTGCAAAAAAAGGGGAATTAAATGTTAAAGGAAAAATGAAATATTGCAAAAAAAGGGAATTAAATGTTAAAGTAAAAAAGAAATATTGCAAAAAAGGGGAATTAAATGTTAAAGTAAAAAGTAAATATTGCTACTAAAGGGGAATTAAATGTTAAAGTAAAAATAAAATATTGCAAAAAAAGGGGAATTAAATGTTAAAGTAAAAAAGAAATATTGCAAAAAAAGGGGAATTAAATGTTAAAGTAAAAATGAAATATTGCAAAAAAGGGGAATTAAATGTTAAAGTAAAAATGAAATATTGCAAAAAAAGGGGAATTAAATGTTAAAGTAAAAATGAAATATTGCAAAAAAAAGAGGAATTAAATGTTAAAGTAAAAATGAAATATTGCAAAAAAGGGGAATTAAATGTTAAAGTAAAAATGAAATATTGCAAAAAAAGGGGAATTAAATGTTAAAGTAAAAATGAAATATTGCAAAAAAAAGAGGAATTAAATGTTAAAGTAAAAATGAAATATTGCAAAAAAGGGGAATTAAATGTTAAAGTAAAAATGAAATATTGCAAAAAAGGGGAATTTAATGTTAAAGTAAAAATGAAATATTGCAAAAAAAGGGAAATTAAATGTTAAAGTAAAAAACAAATATTGCAAAAAAGGGGAATTAAATGTTAAAATAAAAATGAAATATTGCAAAAAAAAGAGGAATTAAATGTTAAAGTAAAAATGAAATATTGCAAAAAAAGAGGAATTAAATGTTAAAGTAAAAAACAAATATTGCAAAAAAGGGGAATTAAATGTTAAAGTAAAAATGAAATATTGCAAAAAAAGGGGACTTAAATGTTAAAGTAAAAATGAAATATTGCAACAAAAAAGAGGAATTAAATGTTAAAGTAAAAATGAAATATTGCAAAAAAGGGGAATTAAATGTTAAAGTAAAAATGAAATATTGCAAAAAAAAAGAGGAATTAAATGTTAAAGTAAAAATGAAATATTGCAAAAAAGGGGAATTAAATGTTAAAGTAAAAATGAAATATTGCAAAAAAGGGGAATTAAATGTTAAAGTAAAAATGAAATATTGCAAAAAAAGGGAAATTAAATGTTAAAGTAAAAAACAAATATTGCAAAAAAGGGGAATTAAATGTTTAAGTAAAAATGAAATATTGCAAAAAAAAGAGGAATTAAATGTTAAAGTAAAAATGAAATATTGCAAAAAAAGGGGGATAAAATGTTAAAGTAAATAAAATATTGCAAAAAAAGGGGAATCAAATGTTAAAGTAAAAATGACATATTGCAAAATAGGGGAATTAAATGTTAAAGTAAAAATGAAATATTGCAAAAAAAAGGGGAATTAAATGTTACAGTAAAAATGAAATATTGCAAAAAAAAGGGGAATTAAATGTTAAAGTAAAAATAAAATATTGAAAAAAAAGGGGAATTAAATGTTAAAGTAAAAATTAAATATTGCAAAATAGAGGAATCAAATGTTAAAGTAAAAAAAATATTGCAAAATAGGGGAATTGAATGTTAAAGTAAAAATGAAATATTGCAAAATAGGGGTATTAAATGTTAAAGTAAAAATGAAATATTGCAAAAAAAGGGGAATTAAATGCTAAAGTAAAAATGAAATATTGCAAAAAAAGGGGGATTACATGTTAAAGTAAAAATGAAATATTGCAAAAAAAAGGGAATTAAATGTTAAAGTAAAAATGAAATATTGCAAAAAAAGGGGGATAAAATGTTAAAGTAAATAAAATATTACAAAAAAGGGGAATTAAATGTTAAAGTAAAAATGAAATATTGCAAAAAAAAACGGAATTAAATGTTAAAGTAAAAATGAAATATTGCAAAAAAGGGGGAATTAAATGTTAAAGTAAAAATAAAATATTACAAAAAAAGGGGAATTAAACGTTAAAGTAAAAATAAAATATTGCAAAAAAAAGGAGAATTAAATGTTAAAGTAAAAATGAAATATTGCAAAAAAGGGGAATTAAATGTTAAAGTAAAAATGAAATATTGCGAAAAAAAACGGAATTAAATGTTAAAGTAAAAATGAAATATTGAAAAAAAAGGGTTTCAAATGTTAAAGTAAAAATAAAATATTGCAAAAAAGTAGAATTAAATGTTAAAGTAAAAATGAAATATTGCAAAAAAAAGGGGAATTAAATGTTAAAGTAAAAATGAAATATTGCAAAAAAGGGGGAATTAAATGTTAAAGTAAAAATAAAATATTACAAAAAAAGGGGAATTAAACGTTAAAGTAAAAATAAAATATTGCAAAAAAAAGGAGAATTAAATGTTAAAGTAAAAATGAAATATTGCAAAAAAAGGGAATTAAATGTTAAAGTAAAAATGAAATATTGCAAAAAAAAGGAGAATTAAATGTTAAAGTAAAAATGAAATATTGCAAAAAAAGGGAATTAAACGTTAAAGTAAAAATAAAATATTGCAAAAAAAAGGAGAATTAAATGTTACAGTAAAAATGAAATATTGCAAAAAAAGGGGGATAAAATGTTAAAGTATATAAAATATTGCAAAAAAAGGGGAATCAAATGTTAAAGTAAAAATGAAATATTGCAAAATAGGGGAATTAAATGTTAAAGTAAAAATGAAATATTGCAAAAAAAAGGGGAATTAAATGTTACAGTAAAAATGAAATATTGCAAAAAAAAGGGGAATTAAATGTTAAAGTAAAAATAAAATATTGAAAAAAAAGGGGAATTAAATGTTAAAGTAAAAATTAAATATTGCAAAATAGAGGAATCAAATGTTAAAGTAAAAAAAATATTGCAAAATAGGGGAATTGAATGTTAAAGTAAAAATGAAATATTGCAAAATAGGGGTATTAAATGTTAAAGTAAAAATGAAATATTGCAAAAAAAGGGGAATTAAATGCTAAAGTAAAAATGAAATATTGCAAAAAAAGGGGGATTACATGTTAAAGTAAAAATGAAATATTGCAAAAAAAAGGGAATTAAATGTTAAAGTAAAAATGAAATATTGCAAAAAAAGGGGGATAAAATGTTAAAGTAAATAAAATATTACAAAAAAGGGGAATTAAATGTTAAAGTAAAAATGAAATATTGCAAAAAAAAACGGAATTAAATGTTAAAGTAAAAATGAAATATTGAAAAAAAAGGGTTTCAAATGTTAAAGTAAAAATGAAATATTGCAAAAAAGTAGAATTAAATGTTAAAGTAAAAATGAAATATTGCAAAAAAAGGGGAATTAAATGTTAAAGTAAAAATGAAATATTGCAAAAAAGGGGGAATTAAATGTTAAAGTAAAAATAAAATATTACAAAAAAAGGGGAATTAAATGTTAAAGTAAAAATGAAATATTGCAAAAAAAAGGAGAATTAAATGTTAAAGTAAAAATGAAATATTGCAAAAAAAGGGAATTAAATGTTAAAGTAAAAATAAAATATTGCAAAAAAAAGGAGAATTAAATGTTACAGTAAAAATGAAATATTGCAAAAAAAGGGGAATTAAATGTTAAAGTAAAAATGAAATATTGCAAAAAAAAGGGGGATAAAATGTTAAAGTAAATAAAATATTACAAAAAAAGGGAAATTAAATGTTAAAGTAAAAATGAAATATTGCAAAATAGGGGAATTAAATGTTAAAGTTAAAATGAAATATTGCAAAAAAAGGGGAATTAAATGTTACAGTAAAAATGAAATATTGCAAAAAAAGGGGAATTAAATGTTAAAGTAAAAATTAAATGTTTTTAACTCTTTTTCAAGATGTTTTTAACATATTTTATTAATCATTTGTTCATATATATATATATATATATATATATATATATATATATATTTAACCACGCTTGCATGCATATATGAATGTGTCTTTAGTTTGTTTTATCATTATAATTTTATAGAACGGATATGTGGAAACTGCAAGTTGCATTAATGTGATGAATGACCTTTGACATACATGACCTGAATATTTCATTTCATGAGAATGGTGGTGACTATGTAGATTAATAAATTATAAGGCACAAATGGTGCTTTCCTTGATAATATAACTTTATAAGTCTCCAACTTTTTGAGTTAAGAAATAAACGGCTTAATTATTTGAACGACCATTGGCTGACAAATCTCGATGGCGAAAGTGTATTTACTTTTGGATCTCCTATTATGTTTACACACACACACACACGCACACACACACACATACACACACACACATATACATATATATATATGTATATATATATATATATATATATATATATATATATATATATATATATATGTATATTGTAAAAACAGGAGGGAACCATCTACAAGAGAGATGGCTTCGTTGTCGGGTTCGAATCTTCTGACCAGTTGTAATCGTGACACCCTGCAGCAATGATTCCCGAAAAGATGAAACACTAGTGTTCGAAGGTATTTTATAATTATTAAAGTCAATACTTCTATCACCCATTTGTTTCTCATCGTTGAGCACTTTACAATTGAAATAAAGTTGGCCACTTTAGCTCGCATGCGCAGATCATGATATTATAATCATTTGATCACTCTTACAGACGTTAAGACATTTGAAAATAAATAAATTTCAACGATATTGCTCGCGGTTGACGGTAAGCGTGTGGATTTGTTTCTTGCTAATAGAGTTAGAGATGGCTGCGTTGCCGGGTTTGAATCTCCCGACTGGCGGTAATCGTGACATCTTGCACTAATGATGCCCGAAAGGATGAAACATGTCTGTAGGTATTTAATAATTATTATAGTATATATATATATATATATATATATATATATATATATATATATATATATATATATATATATATATATATAAGTTTTATTTAATATATATTCTTCAGTAATACTGCAGAGGTTAACATGAATATTATTATCTTTTCTATTAAGTTTTATTTAATATATATTCTTCAGTAATACTACAGAGGTCAAGATGAATATTATTATCTTTTCTAATAAGTTTTATTTAATATATATTCTTCAGTAATACTACAGAGGTCAAGATGAATATTATTATCTTTTCTAATAAGTTTTATTTAATATATATTCTTCAGTAATACTACAGAGGTCAAGATGAATATTATTATCTTTTCTATTAAGTTTTATTTTATATATATTCTTCAGTAATACTACAGAGGTCAAGATGAATATTATTATCTTTTCTATTAAGTTTTATTTAATATATATTCTTCAGTAATACTACAGAGGTCAAGATGAATATTATTATCTTTTCTATTAAGTTTTATTTAATATATATTCTTCAGTAATACTGCAGAGGTCAAGATGAATATTATTATCTTTTCTAATAAGTTTTATTTAATATATATTCTTCAGTAATACTACAGAGGTCAAGATGAATATTATTATCTTTTCTATTAAGTTTTATTTAATATATATTCTTCAGTAATACTGCAGAGGTCAAGATGAATATTATTATCTTTTCTAATAAGTTTTATTTAATATATATTCTTCAGTAATACTACAGAGGTCAAGATGAATATAATTATCTTTTCTATTAAGTTTTATTTAATATATATTCTTCAGTAATACTACAGAGGTCAAGATGAATATTATTATCTTTTCTATTAAGTTTTATTTAATATATATTCTTCAGTAATACTACAGAGGTCAAGATGAATATTATTATCTTTTCTATTAAGTTTTATTTAATATATATTCATCATTAATATTGCAGAGGTTAACATGAATATTATTATCTTTTCTATTAAGTTTTATTTAATATATATTCTTCAGTAATACTACAGAGGTCAAGATGAATATTATTATCTTTTCTAATAAGTTTTATTTAATATATATTCTTCAGTAATACTACAGAGGTGAAGATGAATATTATTATCTTTTCTATTAAGTTTTATTTAATATATATTCTTCATTAATACTGCAGAGGTTAACATGAATATTATTATCTTTTCTATTAAGTTTTATTTAATATATATTCTTCAGTAATACTACAGAGGTCAAGATGAATATTATTATCTTTTCTATTAAGTTTTATTTAATATATATTCTTCAGTAATACTACAGAGGTCAAGATGAATAATATTATATTTTCTATTAAGTTTTATTTAATATATATTCTTCAGTAATATTACAGAGGTTAAGATGAATATTATTATCTTTTCTATTAAGTTTTATTTAATATATATTCTTCAGTAATACTGCAGAGGTTAACATGAATATTATTATCTTTTCTATAAGGTTTTATTTAATATATATTCTTCATTAATACTGCAGAGGTTAACATGAATATTATTATCTTTTCTATTAAGTTTTATTTAATATATATTCTTCAGTAATACTACAGAGGTCAAGATGAATATTATTATCTTTTCTATTAAGTTTTATTTAATATATATTCTTCAGTAATACTACAGAGGTCAAGATGAATATTATTATCTTTTCTATTAAGTTTTATTTAATATATATTCTTCAGTAATACTACAGAGGTCAAGATGATTATTATTATCTTTTCTATTAAGTTTTATTTAATATATATTCTTCAGTAATACTACAGAGGTCAAGATGAATATTATTATCTTTTCTATTAAGTTTTATTTAATATATATTCTTCAGTAATACTACAGAGGTCAAGATGAATATTATTATCTTTTCTATTAGGTTTTATTTCATATATATTCTTCAGTAATACTACAGAGGTCAAGATGAATATTATTATCTTTTCTATTAAGTTTTATTTAATATATATTCTTCAGTAATACTACAGAGGTCAAGATGAATATTATTATCTTTTCTAATAAGTTTTATTTAACATATATTCTTCAGTAATACTACAGAGGTCAAGATGAATATTATTATCTTTTCTATTAAGTTTTATTTAATATATATTCTTCAGTAATACTGCAGAAGTCAAGATGAATATTATTATCTTTTCTAATAAGTTTTATTTAATATATATTCTTCAGTAATACTACAGAGGTCAAGATGAATATTATTATCTTTTCTATTAAGTTTTATTTAATATATATTCTTCAGTAATACTGCAGAGGTCAAGATGAATATTATTATCTTTTCTAATAAGTTTTATTTAATATATATTCTTCAGTAATACTACAGAGGTCAAGATGAATATTATTATCTTTTCTATTAAGTTTTATTTAATATATATTCTTCAGTAATACTACAGAGGTCAAGATGAATATTATTATCTTTTCTATTAAGTTTTATTTAATATATATTCTTCAGTAATACTACAGAGGTCAAGATGAATATTATTATCTTTTCTATTAAGTTTTATTTAATATATATTCTTCATTAATACTGCAGAGGTTAACATGAATATTATTATCTTTTCTATTAAGTTTTATTTAATATATATTCTTCAGTAATACTACAGAGGTCAAGATGAATATTATTATCTTTTCTATTATGTTTTATTTAATATATATTCTTCAGTAATACTACAGAGGTCAAGATGAATATTATTATATTTTCTATTAAGTTTTATTTAATATATATTCTTCAGTAATATTACAGAGGTTAAGATGAATATTATTATCTTTTCTATTAAGTTTTATTTAATATATATTCTTCAGTAATACTACAGAGGTTAACATGAATATTATTATCTTTTCTATTAAGTTTTATTTAATATATATTCTTCAGTAATACTACAGAGGTCAAGATGAATATTATTATCTTTTCTATTAAGTTTTATTTAATATATATTCTTCAGTAATACTACAGAGGTCAAGATGAATATTATTATATTTTCTATTAAGTTTTATTTAATATATATTCTTCAGTAATATTACAGAGGTTAAGATGAATATTATTATCTTTTCTATTATGTTTTATTTAATATATATTCTTCAGTAATACTACAGAGGTCAAGATGAATATTATTATATTTTCTATTAAGTTTTATTTAATATATATTCTTCAGTAATATTACAGAGGTTAAGATGAATATTATTATCTTTTCTATTAAGTTTTATTTAATATATATTCTTCAGTAATACTACAGAGGTTAAGGTGAATATTATTATCTTTTCTATTAAGTTTTATTTAATATATATTCTTCATTAATACTGCAGAGGTTAACATGAATATTATTATCTTTTCTATTAAGTTTTATTTAATATATATTCTTCAGTAATACTACAGAGGTCAAGATGAATATTATTATCTTTTCTATTAAGTTTTATTTAATATATATTCTTCAGTAATACTGCAGAGGTTAACATGAATATTATTATCTTTTCTATTAAGTTTTATTTAATATATATTCTTCAGTAATACTACAGAGGTTAACATGAATATTATTATCTTTTATATTAAGTTTTATTTAATATATATTCTTCAGTAATACTACAGAGGTTAAGGTGAATATTATTATCTTTTCTATTAAGTTTTATTTAATATATATTCTTCAGTAATACTACAGAGGTTAACATGAATATTATTATCTTTTCTATTAAGTTTTATTTAATATATATTCTTCAGTAATACTACAGAGGTCAAGATGAATATTATTATCTTTTCTATTAAGTTTTATTTAATATATATTCTTCAGTAATACTACAGAGGTCAAGATGAATATAATTATCTTTTCTATTAAGTTTTATTTAATATATATTCTTCAGTAATACTACAGAGGTCAAGATGATTATTATTATCTTTTCTATTAAGTTTTATTTAATATATATTCTTCAGTAATACTACAGAGGTCAAGATGAATATTATTATCTTTTCTATTAAGTTTTATTTAATATATATTCTTCATTAATACTACAGAGGTCAAGATGAATATTATTATATTTTCTATTAAGTTTTATTTAATATATATTCTTCAGTAATATTACAGAGGTTAAGATGAATATTATTATCTTTTCTAATAAGTTTTATTTAATATATATTCTTCAGTAATACTACAGAGGTCAAGATGAATATTATTATCTTTTCTATTAAGTTTTATTTAATATATATTCTTCAGTAATACTACAGAGGTCAAGATGAATATTATTATCTTTTCTATTAAGTTTTATTTAATATATATTCTTCAGTAATACTACAGAGGTCAAGATGAATATTATTATCTTTTCTATTAAGTTTTATTTAATATATATTCTTCATTAATACTGCAGAGGTTAACATGAATATTATTATCTTTTCTATTAAGTTTTATTTAATATATATTCTTCAGTAATACTACAGAGGTCAAGATGAATATTATTATCTTTTCTATTAAGTTTTATTTAATATATATTCTTCAGTAATACTACAGAGGTCAAGATGAATATTATTATATTTTCTATTAAGTTTTATTTAATATATATTCTTCAGTAATATTACAGAGGTTAAGATGAATATTATTATCTTTTCTATTAAGTTTTATTTAATATATATTCTTCAGTAATACTACAGAGGTTAACATGAATATTATTATCTTTTCTATTAAGTTTTATTTAATATATATTCTTCAGTAATACTACAGAGGTCAAGATGAATATTATTATCTTTTCTATTAATTTTTATTTAATATATATTCTTCAGTAATACTACAGAGGTCAAGATGAATATTATTATCTTTTCTATTAAGTTTTATTTAATATATATTCTTCAGTAATACTACAGAGGTCAAGATGAATATTATTATATTTTCTATTAAGTTTTATTTAATATATATTCTTCAGTAATACTACAGAGGTCAAGATGAATATTATTATATTTTCTATTAAGTTTTATTTAATATATATTCTTCAGTAATATTACAGAGGTTAAGATGAATATTATTATCTTTTCTATTATGTTTTATTTAATATATATTCTTCAGTAATACTACAGAGGTCAAGATGAATATTATTATATTTTCTATTAAGTTTTATTTAATATATATTCTTCAGTAATATTACAGAGGTTAAGATGAATATTATTATCTTTTCTATTAAGTTTTATTTAATATATATTCTTCAGTAATACTACAGAGGTTAAGGTGAATATTATTATCTTTTCTATTAAGTTTTATTTAATATATATTCTTCATTAATACTGCAGAGGTTAACATGAATATTATTATCTTTTCTTTTAAGTTTTATTTAATATATATTCTTCAGTAATACTACAGAGGTCAAGATGAATATTATTATCTTTTCTATTAAGTTTTATTTAATATATATTCTTCAGTAATACTGCAGAGGTTAACATGAATATTATTATCTTTTCTATTAAGTTTTATTTAATATATATTCTTCAGTAATACTACAGAGGTTAACATGAATATTATTATCTTTTATATTAAGTTTTATTTAATATATATTCTTCAGTAATACTACAGAGGTTAAGGTGAATATTATTATCTTTTCTATTAAGTTTTATTTAATATATATTCTTCAGTAATACTACAGAGGTTAACATGAATATTATTATCTTTTCTATTAAGTTTTATTTAATATATATTCTTCAGTAATACTACAGAGGTCAAGATGAATATTATTATCTTTTCTATTAAGTTTTATTTAATATATATTCTTCAGTAATACTACAGAGGTCAAGATGAATATAATTATCTTTTCTATTAATTTTTATTTAATATATATTCTTCAGTAATACTACAGAGGTCAAGATGATTATTATTATCTTTTCTATTAAGTTTTATTTAATATATATTCTTCAGTAATACTACAGAGGTCAAGATGAATATTATTATCTTTTCTATTAAGTTTTATTTAATATATATTCTTCATTAATACTACAGAGGTCAAGATGAATATTATTATATTTTCTATTAAGTTTTATTTAATATATATTCTTCAGTAATATTACAGAGGTTAAGATGAATATTATTATCTTTTCTATTAAGTTTTATTTAATATATATTCTTCAGTAATATTACAGAGGTCAAGATGAATATTATTATATTTTCTATTAAGTTTTATTTAATATATATTCTTCATTAATACTACAGAGGTCAAGATGAATATTATTATCTTTTCTATTAAGTTTTATTTAATATATATTCTTCAGTAATATTACAGAGGTCAAGATGAATATTATTATCTTTTCTATTAAGTTTTATTTAATATATATTCTTCAGTAATACTGCAGAGGTTAACATGAATATTATTATCTTTTCTATTAAGTTGTATTTAATATATATTCTTCAGTAATACTACAGAGGTCAAGATGAATATAATTATCTTTTCTATTAAGTTTTCTTTAATATATATTCTTCAGTAATACTACAGAGGTCAAGATGAATATTATTATCTTTTCTATTAAGTTTTATTTAATATATATTCTTCAGTAATACTACAGAGGTCAAGATGAATATTATTATATTTTCTAATAAGTTTTATTTAATATATATTCTTCAGTAATACTGCAGAGGTCAAGATGAATATTATTATCTTTTCTAATAAGTTTTATTTAATATATATTCTTCAGTAATACTACAGAGGTCAAGATGAATATAATTATCTTTTCTATTAAGTTTTATTTAATATATATTCTTCAGTAATACTACAGAGGTCAAGATGAATATTATTATCTTTTCTATTAAGTTTTATTTTATATATATTCTTCAGTAATACTACAGAGGTCACGATGAATATTATTATCTTTTCTATTAAGTTTTATTTAATATATATTCATCATTAATACTGCAGAGGTTAACAGTAATATTATTATCTTTTCTATTAAGTTTTATTTAATATATATTCTTCAGTAATACTACAGAGGTCAAGATGAATATTATTATCTTTTCTAATAAGTTTTATTTAATATATATTCTTCAGTAATACTACAGAGGTGAAGATGAATATTATTATCTTTTCTATTAAGTTTTATTTAATATATATTCTTCATTAATACTGCAGAGGTTAACATGAATATTATTATCTTTTCTATTAAGTTTTATTTAATATATATTCTTCAGTAATACTACAGAGGTCAAGATGAATATTATTATCTTTTCTATTAAGTTTTATTTAATATATATTCTTCAGTAATACTACAGAGGTCAAGATGAATATTATTATATTTTCTATTAAGTTTTATTTAATATATATTCTTCAGTAATATTACAGAGGTTAAGATGAATATTATTATCTTTTCTATTAAGTTTTATTTAATATATATTCTTCAGTAATACTGCAGAGGTTAACATGAATATTATTATCTTTTCTATTAAGTTTTATTTAATATATATTCTTCATTAATACTGCAGAGGTTAACATGAATATTATTATCTTTTCTATTAAGTTTTATTTAATATATATTCTTCAGTAATACTACAGAGGTCAAGATGAATATTATTATCTTTTCTATTAAGTTTTATTTAATATATATTCTTCAGTAATACTAAAGAGGTCAAGATGAATATTATTATCTTTTCTATTAAGTTTTATTTAATATATATTCTTCAGTAATACTACAGAGCACAAGATGATTATTATTATCTTTTCTATTAAGTTTTATTTAATATATATTCTTCAGTAATACTACAGAGGTCAAGATGAATATTATTATCTTTTTTATTAAGTTTTATTTAATATATATTCTTCAGTAATACTACAGAGGTCAAGATGAATATTATTATCTTTTCTATTAAGTTTTATTTAATATATATTCTTCAGTAATACTACAGAGTTCAAGATGAATATTATTATCTTTTCTATTATGTTTTATTTAATATATATTCTTCAGTAATACTACAGAGGTCAAGATGAATATTATTATATTTTCTAATAAGTTTTATTTAATATATATTATTCAGTAATACTGCAGAGGTCAAGATGAATATTATTATCTTTTCTAATAAGTTTTATTTAATATATATTCTTCAGTAATACTACAGAGGTCAAGATGAATATAATTATCTTTTCTATTAAGTTTTATTTAATATATATTCTTCAGTAATACTACAGAGGTCAAGATGAATATTATTATCTTTTCTATTAAGTTTTATTTTATATATATTCTTCAGTAATACTACAGAGGTTAAGGTGAATATTATTATCTTTTCTATTAAGTTTTATTTAATATATATTCATCATTAATACTGCAGAGGTTAACAGTAATATTATTATCTTTTCTATTAAGTTTTATTTAATATATATTCTTCAGTAATACTACAGAGGTCAAGATGAATATTATTATCTTTTCTAATAAGTTTTATTTAATATATATTCTTCAGTAATACTACAGAGGTGAAGATGAATATTATTATCTTTTCTATTAAGTTTTATTTAATATATATTCTTCATTAATACTGCAGAGGTTAACATGAATATTATTATCTTTTCTATTAAGTTTTATTTAATATATATTCTTCAGTAATACTACAGAGGTCAAGATGAATATTATTATCTTTTCTATTAAGTTTTATTTAATATATATTCTTCAGTAATACTACAGAGGTCAAGATGAATATTATTATATTTTCTATTAAGTTTTATTTAATATATATTCTTCAGTAATATTACAGAGGTTAAGATGAATATTATTATCTTTTCTATTAAGTTTTATTTAATATATATTCTTCAGTAATACTGCAGAGGTTAACATGAATATTATTATCTTTTCTATTAAGTTTTATTTAATATATATTCTTCATTAATACTGCAGAGGTTAACATGAATATTATTATCTTTTCTATTAAGTTTTATTTAATA
Organism: Euprymna scolopes; assembly: GCF_053919585.1. Taxonomy (NCBI): domain Eukaryota; kingdom Metazoa; phylum Mollusca; class Cephalopoda; order Sepiida; family Sepiolidae; genus Euprymna; species Euprymna scolopes. The sequence goes on from NC_136527.1 coordinate 35,356,806, forward strand.
TATATTCTTCAGTAATACTACAGAGGTCAAGATGAATATTATTATCTTTTCTATTAAGTTTTATTTAATATATATTCTTCAGTAATACTAAAGAGGTCAAGATGAATATTATTATCTTTTCTATTAAGTTTTATTTAATATATATTCTTCAGTAATACTACAGAGCACAAGATGATTATTATTATCTTTTCTATTAAGTTTTATTTAATATATATTCTTCAGTAATACTACAGAGGTCAAGATGAATATTATTATCTTTTCTATTAAGTTTTATTTAATATATATTCTTCAGTAATACTACAGAGGTCAAGATGAATATTATTATCTTTTCTATTAAGTTTTATTTAATATATATTCTTCAGTAATACTACAGAGTTCAAGATGAATATTATTATCTTTTCTATTAAGTTTTATTTAATATATATTCTTCAGTAATACTACAGAGGTCAAGATGAATATTTTTATCTTTTCTATTAAGTTTTATTTAATATATATTCTTCAGTAATACTACAGAGGTCAAGATGAATATTATTATCTTTTCTATTAAGTTTTATTTAATATATATTCTTCAGTAATACTACAGAGGTCAAGCTGAATATTATTATCTTTTCTAATAAGTTTTATTTAATATATATTCTTCAGTAATACTACAGAGGTCAAGATGAATATTATTATCTTTTCTATTAAGTTTTATTTAATATATATTCTTCAGTAATACTGCAGAGGTCAAGATGAATATTATTATCTTTTCTAATAAGTTTTATTTAATATATATTCTTCAGTAATACTACAGAGGTCAAGATGAATATTATTATCTTTTCTATTAAGTTTTATTTAATATATATTCTTCAGTAATACTGCAGAGGTCAAGATGAATATTATTATCTTTTCTAATAAGTTTTATTTAATATATATTCTTCAGTAATACTACAGAGGTCAAGATGAATATTATTATCTTTTCTATTAAGTTTTATTTAATATATATTCATCATTAATACTGCAGAGGTTTACATGAATATTATTATCTTTTCTATTAAGTTTTATTTAATATATATTCTTCAGTAATACTACAGAGGTCAAGATGAATATTATTATCTTTTCTATTAAGTTTTATTTAATATATATTCTTCAGTAATACTACAGAGGTCAAGATGAATATTATTATATTTTCTATTAAGTTTTATTTAATATATATTCTTCAGTAATATTACAGAGGTTAAGATGAATATTATTATCTTTTCTATTAAGTTTTATTTAATATATATTCTTCAGTAATACTGCAGAGGTTAACATGAATATTATTATCTTTTCTATTAAGTTTTATTTAATATATATTCTTCAGTAATACTGCAGAGGTTAACATGAATATTATTATCTTTTCTATTAAGTTTTATTTAATATATATTCTTCAGTAATACTACAGAGGTCAAGATGAATATTATTATCTTTTCTATTAAGTTTTATTTAATATATATTCTCCAGTAATACTACAGAGGTCAAGATGAATATTATTATCTTTTCTATTAAGTTTTATTTAATATATATTCTTCAGTAATACTACAGAGGTCAAGATGATTATTATTATCTTTTCTATTAAGCTCTATTTAATATATATTCTTCAGTAATACTACAGAGGTCAAGATGAATATTATTATCTTTTCTATTAAGTTTTATTTAATATATATTCTTCAGTAATACTACAGAGGTCAAGATGAATATTATTATCTTTTCTAATAAGTTTTATTTAATATATATTCTTCAGTAATACTACAGAGGTCAAGATGAATATTATTATCTTTTCTATTAAGTTTTATTTAATATATATTCTTCAGTAATACTACAGAGGTCAAGATGAATATTATTATCTTTTCTATTAAGTTTTATTTAATATATATTCTTCAGTAATACTACAGAGGTCAAGATGAATATTATTATCCTTTCTATTAAGTTTTATTTAATATATATTCTTCAGTAATACTACAGAGGTCAAGATGAATATTATTATCTTTTCTAATAAGTTTTATTTAATATATATTCTTCAGTAATACTACAGAGGTCAAGATGAATATTATTATCTTTTCTATTAAGTTTTATTTAATATATATTCTTCAGTAATACTACAGAGGTCAAGATGAATATTATTATCTTTTCTAATAAGTTTTATTTAATATATATTCTTCAGTAATACTACAGAGGTGAAGATGAATATTATTATCTTTTCTATTAAGTTTTATTTAATATATATTCTTCATTAATACTGCAGAGGTTAACATGAATATTATTATCTTTTCTATTAAGTTTTATTTAATATATATTCTTCAGTAATACTACAGAGGTCAAGATGATTATTATTATCTTTTCTATTAAGTTTTATTTAATATATATTCTTCAGTAATATTACAGAGGTCAAGATGAATATTATTATCTTTTCTATTAAGTTTTATTTAATATATATTCTTCAGTAATACTACAGAGGTCAAGATGAATATTATTATCTTTTCTATTAAGTTTTATTTAATATATATTCTTCAGTAATACTACAGAGGTCAAGATGAATATTATTATCTTTTCTATTAAGTTTTATTTAATATATATTCTTCAGTAATACTACAGAGGTCAAGATGAATATTATTATCTTTTCTATCAAGTTTTATTTAATATATATTCTTCAGTAATACTACAGAGGTCAAGATGAATATTATTATCTTTTCTTGCAAATTAAAACAAGAATGGAGTAAGTAAAATAAAATATTTGGTTCTCTATAAGATTTTATTAAGTTTACATAATTTTTATATGTATGCATATGTATATATTTTATATATATATGCATCTGTATATATTTTTATATGCATGCATATGTATATATTTTTTATATGCATGCATATGTATATATTTTTTATATGTATGCATATGTATATATTTTTTATATGTATGCATATGTATATATTTTATATATGTAGGCATATATATATATTTTATATATGTATGAATATGTATATATTTTCATCTTTGTTTTCATTTTATAAAATATTGCAACAATAGGTAAAACTTTTTTCTGAAGCAGTGTTACAAAACACGTTTGAGAAAATCAGCAGCAGCTGTAGGATAGCTGACTTATGAATATATTAGCTGCAGCAGACCTTAAAGCATGTATGCAAATTAGCAAATGTGCACGACCTTGCATCAGAATGAGAGAAAAATAGGCTTTGCTATCATTAAAAAAGATTGTTGTCGCTTTTAAGGCAAAGCTAATAAAAATGATTTGTTCTCAATGGCCTTTTAGCCTGTTTTTCAGAGACTACATTTCAATTTCTTGTTCTCTCTCACTGGAGGAGAAATCCTTCACGACAGAGATATTTTCCCCCTTTTCTCCACGTTAAAAAACGACCCTGTGTCTAAATCGGTCCCGTTGGGAGGCATTGTAAATAGGTACTATATTTAATGTAACAAAGTTTTAATATTACAAAGGTAACTGAGAAAAGTAATTTCTGATTTAATTTCAAAATTCCCTGGACATCTCTCCTCTAATTTATTATAAAATGCCCAGGAAATGTCTCTTCTTATTATTATAAGATGCACTGGAAAATGTCGCTGCTGATTATTCTTTGTTGGTTTGTTTACGTGTCTCCCCACGAGGGCAGAATTAGACATGAAGTCGGTGTCAAATTTTGGGAGAAACTAGCTCCTCAAAAGGGGCACTCTGGTCAGTAACAAAAATAAAATTGTATCAGAAATTAAGGATTTCTCCTCCATTAACCGAGACCAGAAAAAAGGGGGGGGGGTAAAGTCACTGGAATGCTGAGACTGATACTACACTCATAAATTCATGTTGAAGTAATGGTTGCCTAATACTTAACCGTATTAATATTTTTTAAGTATTAATTTCGAAAACCTGTTGAAAAAGTTTATGATTTAAACATTACTTTATTTCCTGTATATTTTTACAGTCGGGTGGGGGATACGAAATCAGTCGTGGAAATGGCTGACACCATTTACGCATTAAACATTATTTTATTTCATCTATATTTTAACAGGTGAGTGGGGGATAGGAAATCAGTCCCGGAAATGGCTACAACCATTTACGTTTTAGACATTACTTTATTTAATGTATATTTTTACAGTGGGGTTGGGATATGAAGTCAGTCCCGGAAATGGCTGAAAAAGTTTACGATTTAGACATTACATTTCATCGTTTTTCATAATTTTTGGATATGTTATTAATTTCGACAATAATTTTTCATAATTTTATCCTAACCCACATTATCATTCCCTCTCCTTACTAAAATAATGACTGATGTATTGCCTGGGCTGATTATTTAATTACAAACACACCAATAAATTCCAGGTATTCTCATAGTATATATATTCCACCTATCTTATCCAATCCCGGGTGACGCTGTGTATTCTTCTAATATATATCTTCCACCTATCTCATTTGATCCCAGGCTATGCTGGGTATTCTGATACTATATGTTTTTCACCTATCGCATTCAATCTTGTACGACACTGGGTATTCTGCTAGTACATATTTGCACTTTTCTCATACAATCCCAAGACTGACTTCATGTCCGCCACATCACTGTTAAAAATATCTATGAAATAAAGTAATGTTTTAATCATAAACTGTTTAAGCCATTTCCTAGACTGACATATCCCAAACCCACTGTTAAAAATATACATGAAATAAAGTAATGTTTAAGACGTAATCGGTTTATTGGAGAGTACCCTATCAGTGGCATCCATGCGTCTGTGCATCCGTTAGTCTAGGGGCTCAAAAATGCCAAAATGACACATTTGCCCCATAACCTTTGATCCATGCATTAGATTTTTTTAATCTTGGCCAAAATGTGGAGCCCATTGTTCTTAATATAAATCCAGTATGGGTAACCCTGGCAAAAATTTGGTTTGTGTCCCCGGGGACTTTCAGTGCTAAAAACGCCTCTTTTTGTGGCTCTATTTTCTTATTTCTTACCAAAAACTTATGTCTATATTTGTTTTTTTTCACGATGGTTGTTAAGTGTTGAGACATTATGTTGAACAAAGATGGCGAAGAAGCAGTATAGTACGATTCTGAGTGTAATTACCAGTAACAAAGATGTCGGCGAACTGATTGAATCCAAAATTCAACAATTTTATAGTAACTTTAGAAGCTTTTCATTGGTTACTCACCATGTCTTGTGGTTATAAAACCGATCGTCAAAATAATTGGTTTCATCTCTCCCATCCAGAGTAAAAAACATTTCACACACACCCTTTATGGATATAATGGAAAAATCCTTTCGGATTCAATTTTTGTTTGACTTGAGAAAAGGAAAGAAAAAATAAATAAAAAGAAAAATAAAACTGAACAAATAAAAACAAACCAATAAAATAATTTTTTTTGTTTTGGAGGACTTTGTCTTTATTCTCATTGGTCAAAAAGAATTATTAATATATTGGGATAATGTGTGTAAAATTAATTATTAATATATTGGTATAATGTGTGTAAAATGAATTAATAATATATTGGTATAATGTGTGTAAAATGAATTAATAATATATTGGTATAATGTGTGTAAAAAGAATTATTAATATATTGGTATAATGTGTGCAAAAAGAATTATTAATATATTGGTATAATGTGTGCAAAAAGAATTATTAATATATTGTTATAATGTGTGCAAAAAGAATTATTAATATATTGGTATAATGTGTGCAAAAAGAATTATTAATATATTGGTATAATGTGTGCAAAAAGAATTATTAATATATTGTTATAATGTGTGCAAAAAGAATTATTAATATATTGGTATAATGTGTGCAAAAAGAATTATTAATATATTGGTATAATGTGTGCAAAAAGAATTATTAATATATTGGTATAATGTGTGCAAAAAGAATTATTAATATATTGGTATAATGTGTGCAAAAAGAATTATTAATATATTGGTATAATGTGTGCAAAAAGAATTATTAATATATTGGTATAATGTGTGTAAAAAGCAGCCATGTTTTTGTAAATCACATTAACTTTTTTATAAATATAAAAATACACACTTTTTAAATGTATATATATATAAACATACAAAGAGAATCCTATTTTAATATATATAAACATTCAATAAAAAAATTCACAAATATGCATAAATTTTTTTTTTTCACAAAAACTGCAAACATTATGTTAGATATTAGTTGGTTAATAAGATAGAAATGGTCGCAGTTTAACCCCGTGTCTGGGGAATTTACAATTTATTTATTTTTTGTAGAGGGAGCGGTGATCTCGACTGTTCATGCTTCTCTTTTTGGGTTTCTGAAAAGAGATTTATTCATAATTAGATTCCAAAAAGTCCGGTTATAAAATGTTTAATTTTATTCTTTTTATAGGTTTAGTGAAAATGTCGGCTATATTATTCTCAGATGTCACATAACCAAGAGTAATAATTTATTTTTACTTATTTAATTCCGTATAAAATGATATCTTATATAAATATGCTTCGACCTTTGATGGATCATAGAATTATTTGCTAATAAGATACTGCTCTGGTTGTCATAATGGATTACTATAGGTTTTCTACTTAGATCTGGTTTTAAAATAAATTTTAGAAGGCCATTTTAAACTTTGTAGTTAATTTTTTCTTCACATCTTTTAAAGTGTTGTCACAGATTGAGGCGAGTAACCCAAAACAAAACAAAATCAACAATTCATTACCTACATTTTTGGTATACATTAGGCACCCCAAAAACTGGGGGGGGGGGAGCAGGTCAGTACTTTTTGACGGACCGTCTTTTTAAAAATCTACCAAAAATCAGGTAATTATCCGATCAATACGAAATTTTCAGCGATTATTAGGAGAAGAATGAACTTTATAACAGTGTACTTATTTTTCATAAACGATATTTATATATATATATTTTTTTTTTCTTACAAACCCACAACCTCCCTTGTTTTGAAGTGGGAACAAATATGCTTAAAATAATCATCTGAAACTGAACAAAACATATTGTGTTGTTGTAAGGGACAGAATTATAGATTAAAAAAAAACTTGTTTGCATACCTTATTTTGACGTCTGAATATCAGAACTTCGATTGTGTTTAATTATCCCGCTTTTGAGTTTTGAAGTGTGAAATTCGGTGAATATGTTAAGTAAAATAATTAATTTAAGTTAAGCAAAACAAAAAAATGTTTTTTTAATATTTATACGAAAAAAGCCATTTTAAAATTTTTGATAAATAAATTAACAATTTTTTTTTAGCGAGCCGAATAATGCATGACCATTATTAAACAGGGCATGCTTTGAATAATCGACACAAAAAAAAATTCGATAAATATTGTGCCCTTTGTGTTAAAAATAGCATCATTCTTTTCGATCCCGTTTGAAAACGTTTGCCGCCTTTCGACTATGGTGGACCAAACGCGCTGAAATAATTTTTTTTATTCTACTTTAAATTGCCCCCCCCCATTTTGGGAAGCCTGGCCCCCACACACATACACATTAAAAACCAAACTCATACAAATGGTCACCCATCTGGTACTGGCCAGCCTCAGCTTAATAATACATTGAAATTTTCGTCACTGAAAAATAAGTTTTTTTTGCCTGTTTGGTCTTCCATAGTTTTCTCATAAAACGCAAACGTAAACAGAGTCGATCTAGACTCTACATCGACGCGAAATATCTGGTTAGCTATATAAATAAGTGGAATTATTTTAAATTCAGGTACTTATATTATAATATTTTTGCATATTCTCTTAGAAAATCATCCTAAATCTTAGTTAGACAATAAATAAATTAATTATTTCAAAACCCTTTTTTTTTTAAATATTTAAGTACGTTTTTTGTGCAAGACAAAAAATGTCAATTGTTAACTTTTTGGGAAAATTTAACATTTAAAATTGAATTAAAAATAGTAGAAAAAGTTTTACATTATTGTGTTTCCTATATGATAAAATTCAGGGTTTTATCTTTCTGGAAAAAAAAAGTTATTCAGAAATAATGGATTTTAATAAATGTGATTTAGTTTTAAAAAACAACAACAACTTGATTTTGCGGCCATTTTTGGCGGTGCCTAGTGTACATTCATGCGTCTACAGGACGTTTCTTGAATTTCTGTTGTATTAAATATTTACGGAGTGTTAAATTCCAATTGTGAGCACTTTGTTTTAGTCCATATAACGATTTATTCAGTTTCCATACACAATTTTTATTTTTCATTTTAAATCCCTCTGGAGGGTAAATATAGATTTCCCAGTCAATCAGAGCATTTAAATAAGCATTTTTTTTTACATCCATTTGATGTATCCTTAAATTATACTGTCGGTAAGTTGTAATAACATTCTAATTGTCATTAAATTTGTCATTGGTGAAAATGTTGCAAAATATTCCACTCCAGATATTTGTGAAAAACCTTTTGCAACAAATCTTGCTTTAAAAGTTTCACTGCCAGAAGTTGAGATTTTTTTTTGAAAAAACCAGCATGAAGAAATTGTATTATTATTTGTTGGTTTTGCCACTATTTCGTATGTGTTATTATAAATTTTTGGTGCGCTTTTCAATGAGTCTGGCCTTTTCCGCTCACTTATCAGGTATCAACGTGTCTGGTTAATATTTTCGTCAGTAGTTCTTCTGTAATTGTTGTCATTATTAATATTTTCATTGTGATTGATTAAGATGCTAGGTAATATTTCTTTGTTTTTCATCCACTGGATCGCCATTTTTTAAATTCAATGAATCACTGAAGTTTACACATCTAATCCTTTTTATGGCATTTTGGGTTGGAAAGTAGATTAAATATGCTGGACTGCTTTTATCGTAACCTACGAAATATCTTTTTCGCTTTTAATATTTAATTTAATGGTATTTTCTATAAAATCTGAACCAAATATATGCATTCAGGTCATTTGGGGTTTTACACCGCAAAACGCTTCATACGGTGTATTGTCTAATCTTCTATTGAACAGTCTATTTCTAATATATGCTGCTGCCATTAAAGCATATGTCCATAAACTATGCGCTAATTCTGATTCGATAAGTAGTCATCTTGTCATCTCAAAAAGGGTTCGCCATGCCCTTTAAGCGGTGCCATTTTGGAAGAGGGAATACGGCGCAGATTTCTTGTATTTAATACAGTGGTTAATTAATAGAAGTTCAAAGTCTTTACTAGTAAATTCAGTCCCATTGTCTGAGCAAATACATTTTACCGAGCTGTACAGGGCAATATCAACTAAATATTTCTTAGTGGCGAGGATAGTGTCGAATTTATTTTTTAGAAAATAAACTATAATTAAACCGGAAAAATCATCAATAAAGTTCAAAACATACCTTAGATTATTTCACGCCATCGGGCTGATTGGACCTGCCAAGTCACAATGCACAAGTGAGAGAATTTTCATAGCTTTTTTATCTGGCGTTCGGCTTATATATTTTGTAATTTTCCACTGTGCACACACATCACAATTTGGGAGATCGTCTGAAGGTATTATTTTCATACCTTCGACTACATTTGGTATTTTTTTTAATATCAGCTGTATTGCAGTGTCCTAGAATTTTATGCCAGGTTTCCAAGTCGTGACAGGCAGTTTCTGAGGGAACCATACCTTTTTAAGAATATAGTCGGCCATTTTCTTTAATGTCAAATACAGTTCCAGTAGGGTATATCAATTTTGAGTTGTTTTGTCCAAACTTTATATTTGCGCCTTGTTTAATGGTAGCCTGCATGGAAAATATGTCTTGCTTTAATGTAGGTATGAACAGAGCAATTTTTAGAATACAGTTACAGATTTCGCATTTATTTATTATTTTTGAGGATATTTTAGCATCACCTCTTTTCAAGACTATATCATTTATTTGACTACAGTCGGCAAGTTCGAAAAAATGACTTTGTGGATTAAAGTTTGAATCAAAATTAATAAAACCAGATTTCTTGGTGATAACGTGTGCTGTAGCACCACAGTCTACAAGAAGATGTTTACCGTTTGTGGTATTGTCAAAGTTACATGTGAATAGAAATGTATGTTCTTCCTCAAAATTCTCAACGTTTTTTACGGGGTCCATTTTAGAGCGTTTGTATCGACATTGGAAACTTCTGTGGTTGGGTCGTCCGCCATTATAGCAGATAATTTTATTCTTTTTCTTGGGATAATTAGTTTTGGGGAAAACATTATGGTGAGTTGCGTAATTTGGTGGTGTATGTTTTCGAGAAGCATTTTTGAACTTCATAATATTGCTGGAGATATTATTGTCCACGAGCATTCTGTTAGTCTCTTTGTAACTGCGCAAAGCCATTTTTAATTCACTGAAATTTATGAGTGTCTTTTTGCGTTATAACAGTTGTAAATGGTTTAAAATCGGCTGGAAGTCCCTTGAGGGTCATTGATATAAACAAGCTTTCGCTTACTATTTCACCTGAGAGTTTTAAGGCATTGGCGGTTGTTTCTGCCCTTATAACGTAATTGGTAATAGTTTCATCCTCGTTACATTTCATAACCGTTAGTTCTGTTTATAGTGATATAATTTTCGGTTTCTTTATTGATAAATAATGTCCTCTTAATATGTTCAATGCTTTCCGTCCATCATCCAAAGCATCTCTTAAAATCAGAGACAGACTTCTATCGTCTACGCATTGAATCAGTTCTGCAAAAACAGTTGCGTTCTTTTCAAGAAATTCGGGGTCGTTAGGATTCTGTGTTGTTTATGTAGTTTCCGAATCCTTACATACCCCAGAAAATTTACCTGCCACAATTCGAATTTAGATTCCGAACAATCAAAGACGATAACTGAGCACAAAACCTGTTAAGTGTTGAGAAATTATGTTGAACAGAGATAGCGATGAAGCAGTGTCGTACGATTCTAAGTGTAAATGCAAGTAACAAAGATGGCAGTGTACTGATTGAATCCAAAATTCGACAATTTTTTATAGTAACTTTAGAAGCTTTTCATTGGTTTCTAACCATGACTTATGGTTATAAAAAAGATCATCGAAATCATTGGTTTCATCTCCTTCACTTGGAGTAAAAAAAACATTTCACAGCGGTCAATTCAAATTTACATGTGTTAAGGCCTAAATGTGCACGGTTATCCCTTTACACTGGGATGCAACGTCCCCAGGGACTCAAAAGAAGTCACAAATGCCCCAAATGACACTTTTTGCCCCATAGCGTTTGATCCATATGTTAGATTTTCCTGAAACTTGGCCAAAATGTGGAGGATATTGTTCTTAATATTAATTCATTATGAATGACCCTGGCAAAATTCTGGTTCGCATTCCTCTGGGATTTTATGAGCTAAAAATTCCTTTTTGGAGCTCTTTTTTCATATTACTCAAGAACTTGATATGTACAGCTATATAGTAGTTTTCCATGGTGCTGGATTAAAATATACATGTCTTAAGGTAAGAAACTGCATCGGTTTTCCGTTTTCACTGGGATTCAGCATTACGAGGAGCTGAAAGGGGTCACAAATGCCCCAAAATTGCACAAAAATGACACTTTTTACTCCATAACTTCTGATTGGTGTGGCTTTAATGAAATAATCAGTTCAGGTAAGAATGCCAAGAAGCAATAAATTATATATGAAAAATGCTGCTGTTTACCAAACAAAAAGAACTCATACTTCACAAGAATTTGGTTTCTCTCCCGTATGTGTTTTCATATGATTCAACAAAGTAAACTTCTGTGCAAAAGAGGAATCACATACTTCACAAGAATGTGGTTTCTTTCCCGTGTGTGATTTTATATGATGCAACAAATTTGACTTCCATGTAAAACAAGAACCACATACTTCACAAGAATGTGGTTTCTCTCCCGTATGGGTTTTCATATGACTCAAAAAGCCTGACTTCAATTCAAAGGAAGAACCACATACTTCACAAGAATGTGGTTTCTCTCTTTTTTTAATTTTTTTTATTTTTCTTCCTTTGAAGATTGTAATGCTGGGTCTGGGGCAGCCAAACCAGCTGCCAACATTGCCCCACTTTTTTATTGAAACCAACCGAGAGCTCTTTTTAGTATCCTCGCTGTTCCCTTAAGTGCAATTGTCTGAATCTCTTTTGCACTTGGTTCATCAGGAATATTAGTTAGGTAGGACTTCAGGTTCTTCTTCATAAGTCCTGTGGCACCTATGATAACTGGTATGATTGATATCCCCTTTAGGTTCCAGTTTCTTTTCATATCATACATGAGACCTTGGTATTTGGTCTGTTTCTCTCTTTCAGCTCTGTTAAGACCGCCATCATTAGGAACACTCACTTCAATCAAGGTTGCAACTCTCTCTGACTTATTCCATATAACTATGTCAGGTTTCACAGCAGCATTTTCAAGGTAGGTGGCTGTAGGGATTACATGGTCGTAATGTATGGTATATAAATCATTTCCAACTGTTTTTTTAGGTTGATGTTCCCAGGACTTGCTGCTACACTGGATGTTTAATTTTTTACAGATTATCCAGTGGAGGTACTTGCATACTCCATCATGTCTCGCTGTATAGTAGCCGTCCCCTAGAAGAACTTTGCAACTTGATATCAGATGACCAACACTTTCCAATTCTGTGTGGCAGAATCTGCATTTATTGTCATTACTGATCCCTGCCATCTTCTTGAATGCATTGGTCATCAATCCCTGGTCTTGGGCAGCCATTATGACCCTTTCCTGATCGTGGTGGAGGGATCCTCTTTTGAGCCAGTCCAAAGAACCTTCTTTATCTATGTATTCCCGAGAAAGTTCCCCCAGAAACTACTTTGCATGCTGATGTTGTTCCCATTCGTTAAGGTTCATCTGTTGAAACGTCTCGGTATATTTCTGCTGGCTCTTTCTTGCTATTTCTGTGGCACACTTGTTTGGTGTTTCGTCCTCATCTGAGAGACAACTCTGACCAAAATGTTTGGCCAGCAGGGTGACTGATGTTGTTCTGCTGGCTCTTGTCTCTTGATGTTCATATACTATTGAGAGGGTGTCATTCTGGGAGCTTCTCAGATACTGGCCGGTGCTCACAATAGTTGCCCTATGTTGATGATTAATCTCTGAGAGTCCCAGACCTCCTTCTCCACTGGGCACATACAGCCTTGGTAGACACTGATTTCTATATATTATTTTATGAAGCGTTAGTAGCTTCTGTGTCTTTACATCTAGCCGTTTGATGTATTTTTGTGGCCAGTCAATGATACCGTATGTGTTTTCATATGTCTCAACAAATTTGACTTCAATGCAAAGGAAGAACTACATACTTCACAAGAATATGGTTTCTCTCCCGTATGTGTTGGCATATGACTTAACAAAGCTGACTTCTGTGCAAAAGAAGAACCACATACTTCACAAGAATGTGGTTTCTCTCCTGTGTGTGTTTTCATGTGACGCAACAAGTTTGACTTATCTGCAAAAGAATAACCACATACTTCACAAGAATGTGGTTTCTCACCCGTATGTGTTTTCATATGACGCAACAAATGTGACTTTTGTGCATAAGATGAACCACACACTTCACAAGAATGTGGTTTCTCTCTCGTATGTGTTTTCATGTGACGCAACAAGTTTGACTTATCTGCAAAAGAATGACCACATACTTCACAAGAATGTGGTTTCTCACCCGTATGTGTTTTTATATGATGCAACAAATGTGACTTTTGTGCATAAGAACAACCACACACTTCACAAGAATGTGGTTTCTCTCCCATATGTGTTTTTATGTGACACAACAAGTTTGACGTATATGCAAAAGAAGAACCACATACTTCACAAAAATATGGTTTCTCTCCCGTATGTGTTTTCATATGACTGAACAAAGCTGACTTCTGTGCAAAAGAAGAACCACATACTTCACATGAATATGGTTTCTCTCCCGTGTGTGTTTTCATGTGACGCAACAAGCTTGACGTATATGCAAAAGAAGAACCACATACTTCACAAGATTGTGGTTTCTCTCTCATGGTTGATTGCATCTGATTCAACAAAGATATATTAACGTTATTGTATTATTATATACACGCTAATAAATTTCAACTTTCGAGGATTCTATGAATGTATTTAGAATTATTTTCAAATTTTTCAATCACCAATGAAGAAAAGTCCTTCTCATCCATTAATGGGTTTCTTTTCATTGTTAAAATTCTGAAAATATACAATAAATTTCAAAAAATATAATTAATGTGGTAAAATTTAATTTATTATGTCAGTTTTTATTAAAAATATTCACAATATTTACTATTAATTAAATTCAAAATAAAATGAGTATAGTTTTATGCAATATTGGTTAACAAAATTAACTTGTTTCTATTGTCAATTATTAAACTAAAAAATTTTAACACTTTTCAGTTTAGATTAGTCATTATTTCATTCTTCAAAATACTGTTCTCATCTCGTAACATTAGCGAAGTCTGCATTAAAATCCTATGTCACTTGAAATGTTTGTTTTCAATCTGACTGAGGATTTAAACTCCAACGTTTACAAGTATTTAAATTACAACTGATTTTTACCAAGTACTCTAACCATAGCACCATGGGTTCTTGCAGAAAGTTCTAGTATAAATTTTAGGAACTATTTTGTTTCTAATAATATCACTATTTTTTACCACAGACACACAAACACACACACACACACACATATATATATATATATATATATATATATATATATATAGTGACACCAAAGAATGTTCACACTTGTTAATTTTTTTCAAAAACTACAATTTTTAGCTAAATTAAATATAACTTCTAATTAAATTTTATGAATCATTTTTTCTAGATGTTATCGCTATTTATTACTACATATTATTTATATATTTTTTATTTACATGGTATTCACCACTTATCAAGGCCTGGAAGCCACTCGGAGATAAGGGTTATTGCGTGTACAGTAATCAAGGGGATAGAATCATAGTAATCATTAGTGTTGGAGATTTGATAAACTTTTTTACTTAAGGGGGTGGTTCATCAGTATTTTGCTTATGTTCGAACTGAAGATATCCAAGTTGTAGTCAGGTGGGAACCAGACAAACGGAAAAGAGTTCCACAGGCATGCACTTTTAAGAAAGAAACTTTGGTCATGGAATCTACGTTTTGATTTAGGCACAGATAAAGAGTGGGGAAAATTATTGACAGTGGTTTCAGCCAAACGAGCGTTTTCATGAAAGATTGGCGAGAGGGGGCAGAGATTAAAGCTCAGACGAGCACTCGCCATGGAAATAACGATAAAACAAAGATAGGCTCGCAACGTCTTCTGCTGGAGAGAGTTTGCAGAGAAGAGAAAATGGCATCCCCCACTAAAATACGAAGTCTATTTTGTACTCTGTCAAGGCAGGAACAGCTGTTTTTAGCAGCTGTGGCGGCAGTACTCCATCCTTGGACGTACTTGACTTTTATATAGATAGAGGATTGCATCAGTAGTGAGATATCTTCTGGCAACGGTAGTAGGACCTCATTATTTTCCCATCGCTGTTGACAGCAGACTTGATGTAAGTGTTGCACTTCAGATCAGGGGTAAAGGTAAAACCCAGAAGCTTGTCAAAACATGGAGCCTGCCCAAGACGAGAGCCATCCATTTCAAAGGATGCCAGATGGGGATCAGAGCGTTGATGATGTAAAGATAAGAGCTTGGTTTTAGATGCATTAAAAGTAACCAGCCACCTCTTCCACCATTGTACCATGTGCTCAAGATCAGAGAGGAGAGAATCAGGGAAAACTTTGTCATTTACGGCCTTTGATGTGTTGCCATAGTTGGCTGTGTTATATGTCAACGAATGATTTCAGTATGTGTTTTAGGAGATCATTAATGTAGATCAGGAAGAGAATTGGGCCCAGGATGGACCCCTGAGGAACTCCAGCATTAATACTTTGGACATCTGATTTCTGCCCGTCATCCACTACTCTTATGAGCCTATCAGAGAGAAACGATTTAATAATTGAAAAAACATTTCCAGTTATGAATTGAGTTGAGCATATTGAGAAGTGATACGTGAATTACCATTAACATATAAAGTGATGCTGTTTCTTTAAACAAATAAAGCTTACATATTTTGGATGATTGTTTATTCATGACTCGCACAGAAGCCACCGATTAGCATAATGGTTAGAAACCTTGACTGTCGTACAGGCAGTCGGGTTTCGATCCTGGCTTGAGGTAGTTGCCCCTCTATCCGCACGGATGAGCTGTGAAACATTACTGTATGTGGATGGCATATATATATATATACATATATATATATATATATATACACTTACACCAAAAAAGCCCGAACTTGTAATTTTTCAAAAACTAGAAATTTACTTTAAATTTAATGTAACTGTATAAATAACCTACGCATTATTTGATTCACCTTTTATTCCTCTATAATTTCACCTTTTCATATTTGACTTTAATTGAGATATTCTAGAGTTCACGTCCATTACAAAAATAACTACTAATGAAGAAGGTAAAAAGAAACCCTGTGCAATTAAAAATTGTATTTTAAATGTAATTGTAGAATATTAGTGCAACACAAATACAACAGGAATACGATGAACTTGTTAATATTTAGTAGCAAAGCCCTCTTGCAATTTGACAATCTGCAATTATTTGGGGTTTCCTTGAATTAGTCTGTGGCAATAATCTAGTGAAAAGGCATGCCACTTCTCTTCAATTTTTGTTGAAAAATTTACTTTTTTTAAATCTATTGTTTCTATCTGGAAACATCTTGTGTTTTGCTGGTGGAGTTTTTTCTCTTCAGCTCATTTTCATATGTATTGTTATTAGTATTATATTGTTATAAGTACATATTGATTTTGATCGGTGTTTTAGAAAACAGATATTTAGTTTGTTTACATTATATAGATTGTAAGAATTGAAGTTTTGATACTAGCTCCATATTTAAAGATATATAAAGTGTTACTAGATTATTTTAATGATGGTAACTCGACGTGGCATTACATGACTTGGAAATTAAGAGACAAGAGTTTAATTGGTGTTGCGTATTGAATGTGCACATATGCAAACACAGGCAGGACATCCGGTAGCAAACGCACTGACGGATGGAGTAAGGCTGTCAGAATTGATATTGTCATTGTTAAAAGTCAACTATTTAATGGCATAACTCTCGAAAGTGAGCGCACCTGCTAAAGGCAGGTCACATATACAGCCTAGAGAAAAAGGAAAAAAGACGAGAGAGGCCTACAATCAGTTGGCAATCAACATCGCACAAATGTGAAAGTTTAACAAAAACTGACTGCACAACATCCGTTTCATTTGATGCCGTTTTTTGATCCATTATTCTAACAAAGAATAAGGGAGCCTGAACGAACTGTAAACACACAATAAATAAGGGTTCCATGAAGTTTAGCAAAATTAAAAAACAAAACAATAAAATATTTGAGTTTTTATCCTCGTTTTGCTCCTCAAATATATACATATATATATATATATATATATATATATATATATATATATATAAAATATATGTATACATATATAAATACGCATTTATATATATATATATACATATATAAATACGCATATAAAATATATGTACATATATAAATACGCATGTGACGCACATAAGATAACAAAAAAACCATATGCATGCTCCAAATATTTTAAGCTCATTATTTTTCTCTCTCTTTCGTGTTTCTTAACAAAAAATGATTTTGAGTTATTTAATTATCTTGTTCTTTAATCAGTAGCATACTATTGTTATGATGAAGCAATATCTATTTTCATACTATTGTTATGATGAAGCAAGATCTATTTTCATACTATTTTTATGATGAAGCAAGATCTATTTTCATACTATTGTTATGATGAAGCAAGATCTATTTTCATACTATTGTTATGATGAAGCTCGATCTATTTTCATACTATTGTTATGATGAAGCAAGATCTATTTTCAAATTTTGAAAAGAAACGAGATATATAATACTCAAATTTGATTTCAATGCCGCATATATTATTCAACTATACACAAACCCGTTCTTGTAATATAACGTGCATGGTAGATGTGTGAGAAAATCAGAAGCTGCTGTAGGATAGCTCACTAGTAAAATATTAGCAGCAGACATCTTAGCACATTAAGAAAGTGTGTCCTATGCTGACGTTCCAGGAAAGAGGAGAAAAGGGGGGAAAAGACAGAAGTTGATACAAAAAGAAAGCAATCGGACGTGTTTAGACTCATCTGCAGTGGGAGAGAAAATGTTCTGCATGGTCGAAAAAAATGGAAGATGACGAAAACGACAAATGTTCTTCCATATTTTTTTCTTGCGATGGCACCAGATGATGTGCGGGTCTGAGTTTTTGAAATGTAATGACACTTTTCGAGTGTAAGAGCAACATTACATAGTCTCATCTCTATAAATTATCAGTGAGATTCGAAACCAAGATCTCAGTGACTGTGTCAGTTGCTCTATTACTGAGCCATGACCCAAAAACAGCACCTAAAGGCTAGGTGGAAACTATTATTTCTATAGCAGCAGCACCGACACCTCACGGTTTGAGATTTTGAGTTTTTTGTTTATAAGCTGTGCTGATTGCTGCTAGCAGTTAACTTTTCTAGCTTACCATATAAAAGGCCATTTCTCAGGCAACTGACAACATTCATTAAACGATTAAACATTGGCAATCCTCTCTTCCTTTCCAACTATTGGTACTGACAACACACTGAATGGGGCTTCTACTAATTTCCCTGTTTCATTCGCATAGAAATGGTGACAGTTTGCATTGCACAATTGACCATCTATATATATATAAAAGCGAAAATGTATGTATGTATGTTTGTTTGTCTGCTAAAAACTTTTGACCGACGGAACAAAAATTCACAAACTTGGTATCATATTAAAGTCCCACCCTCCGCACGACAAATATCGATAAATTAGCCTAAAAGGACCATCAAAAGTGCGTCAAATGATCGATTTTCTGCAGGGGGGGAAGTGACAATTTAATGTTAAACATTACATATTTTAATCGATTTATAACTGCCCCAAAAAATACGGGCGCCAACTCTTCGACATAAAGTATACACGGGGCCGTTTATTTTGGGTCAACTTGTATTTAAAACCCCCTGAGTCATATCACATGATCTTGACATCAGCAAGCTCTAATGGCAGTCTTAATTTACAATTTAAAAATGTTTTTATCCATAAAAACAAAATTTAACCTGCACACAAGCTAAACAATGAACTTCTACGTTATGACAACATTACCAAACTTATTAGCACATTCAAAATAGTTAGATACACAAGCTAAACTATGAACTTCTACGTTATGACAACATTACCAAACTTATTAGCACATTCAAAATAGTTAGATACACAAGCTAAACTATGAACTTCTACGTTATGACAACATTGCCAAACTTATTAGCACATTCAAAATAGTTAGATACACAAGCTAAACTATGAACTTCTACGTTATGACAACGTTACCAAACTTATTATCACATTCAAAATAGTTAGATACACAAGCTAAACTATGAACTTCTATGCTATGGCAATGTTACCAAACTTATTATCACATTCAAAATAGTTAGATACACAAGCTAAACTATGAACTTCTACGCTATGGCAATGTTACCAAACTTATTATCACATTCAAAATAGTTAGATACACAAGCTAAACTATGAACTTCTACGTTATGACAACATTACCAAACTTATTAGCACATTCAAAATAGTTAGATACACAAGCTAAACTATGAACTTCTACGTTATGACAACGTTACCAAACTTATTAGCACATTCAAAATAGATACACAAGCTAAACTATGAACTTCTACGTTATGACAACGTTACCAAACTTATTAGCACATTCAAAATAGTTAGATACACAAGCTAAACTATGAACTTCTACGCTATGGCAATGTTACCAAACTTATTATCACATTCAAAATAGTTAGATACACAAGCTAAACTATGAACTTCTACGCTATGGCAATGTTACCAAACTTATTATCACATTCAAAATAGTTAGATACGAAAAAAGTTAAACGAAAAATAACAAGTCAAAAATATGAAGTAAAAAAAAAATACGCCGACAAAAAATATTAACGATCGAAGTTTTTACAAAAAAAAACAGCCAGACGCCATTTTCTATTTAGTAACAGAAGAGAGAGAGAGAGAGAGAGAGAGAGAGAGACGCAAACAAAGAGAGAGAGAGAGACGCAAACAAAGAAAGAGGGAGATAGAAAGAAAAACGTTAACTTTTTCACCCTGAAATCGACAATTTTCGCTGGGGGTGGTCAACAATGCATGCGTCAGATGACGTCATGAAGTCGTGACCTGATTTACTTTAAATAGTTGCTGCATGGTCGAAGAAATGGAAGATGACGAAAACGACAAATGTCCTTCATTTTTTTTTCTTGCGATGGTACCAGACGATGTGCTGCTCTGAGTTTTTGAAATGTAATGACACTTTTCGAGTGTAAGAGCAACATTACATAGTCTCATCTCTATAAATGATCAGTGAGATTCGAAACCAAGATCTCAGTGACTGTGTCAGTTGCTCTATTACTGAGCCATGACCCAAAAACAGCACCTAAAGGCTAGGTGGAAACTATTATTTCTATAGCAGCAGCACCGACACCTCACGGTTTGAGATTTTGAGTTTTTTGTTTATAAGCTGTGCTGATTGCTGCTAGCAGTTAACTTCTCTTCTAGCTTACCATATAAAAGGCCATTTCTCAGGCAACTGACAACATTCATAAAACGATTAAACATTGGCAATCCTCTCTTCCTTTCCAGCTCTTGATACTGACAACACACTGAATGGCGATTCTACTAACTAATTTCCCTGTTTCATTCGCATAGAAATGGTGACAGTTTGCATTGCACAATTTACCATCTATATATATAAAAGGCAAAAATCGGTGTGTGTGTATGTATGTATGTATGTATGTATGTATGTTTGTTTGTAACGCTAAAACTTTTGAAAGACGGAACCAGAGTTGACAAATTTGGTATCATATTGCACCTTGATCACCCGGATGACAAATATCGAAATTTCACGTCAAACGGACCAGTAGAAAGGGGTCAACTGATCGTTTTTCTCCTAGGGGGGCCCCCCAAAAAACCTGTCATTTTAACGTTATTCAATACGTGTCACGTGACGTGACGTCAGCTCAAACTTTTGACAGACACAACCAAAGTTGACAAATTATGTATCATATTGAACCTTGATCACCCGCATGACAAATATCGAAATTCCACACCAAACGGACCATTAAAAGGGGGTGAACTGATCATTTCTCTCCTAGGGGGGCCCCCCAAAAAACCTGTCATTTTAATGTTAATATTACATAATCCAAAAACGCTTAGTCATGTCACGTGACGTGACGTCAACATCCAGTAATGGCGAACAAATGTAAACAAACACTTTGTTTTACCGATACTTTTGTAATTTCTCTTCTGCTTTGTTCTAGAGATTATTAAACTCCATGACAATGTCTCCAACGTATTTAACTGGTTAAAAATAGTATTTATACAAGAGTTTTAACGAAAAATATCAGGAAAAAATGTACAGGAATAAAAAAAAATTCAGCTTTCAAAATATTCGTCGATAAAAAAACCGATCTTTATATTTACGCTAGCCATTTTGTATATTACCACGTGACCTGCTATCTCTTAAACTGGAGGGGGGGATCCACTTGAATCCAACAAAACCAGTAATTTTTTTTTTCTATTATATATACATCATTTTCTATAAAATTAAGTGTAGACTTTATAATTAAAACAAAAAATGTTATTCATACTAAAAAAAAAAAACGCTTAGTCATGTCACGTGACGTGACGTCAACATCCACTAATGGCGAACAATTGTACCTATTTACTATGCCTCCCCACGGGACAGAGTTAGACACCAGGGTCGTTTTTTAACGTGGAGAAAAGGTACAAAAATAAAAATTGTCTCAGTCGTGGAGGATTTCTCCTCCACCGAAAGAGAACAAGAAATAGAAGTGCAGCATCTGAAGAACAGATACTACACTTTGATCTTGACCAAAAGGCCAAGAATGCGAACAATTGTAAATAACAACTTTTTTCACAAAACCAACACCGTCTTTCTTTTTTTTCTCTCTCTTTCTCTCTCTCACCCACTTACTCTTCCCTCTCTCTCACCCTCTTTCTCTTGACGTCACACCACTGTTAAACTGTGGGGGGGGGGGAACACATTCCCAGGCATTATCTCCTATAGATGCACATTTTATTAGAAATTCAGCTTTCAAAATATTAGACGATAATAAAAATATAAAACCAACACCCTCTTTCTCTTTTCTCTCTCTCTCACCAACTTACTCTTCTCTCTCTCTCACCCTCTTTCTCTTGACCTCCTACTACTGTTAAACTGTGTGTGTGTGTGGGGGGGGAGAGGCAGCTTGAAAACCAACAAAAACAGTGCACAGTTTCCCAAGCATTTGGGGTGGGAAGGGGGGGAAGAAGCCGAGCGCACAGTTTCGTGTGAGAGAGAGAGAACAATTCTCAACCTATATACTCAACAAATTTTTTATCTACAGATTTGAAAGTTTGTATATAGGGTATTCAGACATATGGAAATATATCTAGCATAATCTATCTATTATATCTATAAAAGTGAAAATGTGTGTGTGTGTGTGTGCGTAAGAGAGAGAGAGAACAATTCTCAACCTATATACTCAACGTATTTTTATCTACGGATTTTAAACTTTGTATATAGGGTATTCAGACATATAGAAATATATCTAGCATAATCTATACATTATATCTATAAAAGTGAGAATGTGAGTGTGTGAGAGAGAGAGAGAACAATTCTCAACCTATATATTCAACAAATTTTTTACCTACAGATTTGAAAATTTGTATATTGGGTATTCAGACATATGGAAATATATCTAGCATAATCGATCTATTATATCTATAAAAGTCAGAATGTTTGCGTGTGGTTGTGTGTGTAAGGTTGCGAGAGAGAGAGAGAGAGAACAATTCTCAACCTATCTATTCAATAAATTTGTTATCTACAGATTTGACCATTTGTATATAGGGTATTCAGACATATGGAAATATATCCAGCATAATCTATCTATTATATCCATAAAAGTGAGAATGTGTGCGTGAGAGAGAGAGAGAGAGAGAGAGAGAGAGTAAGTACAATTCTCACCCTATATATTCAACAAATTTTTTATCTACCGATTAGAAAATTTGTATATAGGGTATTCAGACATATGGAAATATATCTAGCATAATCTATCTATTATATCTAGAAAAGTGAGAATGTGTGTGAAAGAGAGAGAGAGAAGAGAGAGAGAGAGAACAATTCTCAACCTATATATTCAACTAATTTTTATGTACAGATCTGAAAATTTGTATACAGGGTATTCAGACATATGGAAATATATCTAGCATAATCTATTATATCTATAAAAGGTAGAATGTGTGTGTGTGTGTGTGTGAGTGAGTGAGTGAGTGAGTGAGTGAGTGAGAGAGAGAGAGAGAGAGAACAATTCTCAACCTATATACTCAACAAATTTTGTATCTACAGATTTGATAATTTGTATATAGGGTATTCAGACATAAGGAAATATATCTAGCATAATCTATCTATTATATCTATAAAAGTGAGAATGTGTGTGAAAGAGAGAGAGAGAGAACAATTCTCAACCTATATATTCAACAAATTCTATCTTTACAGATTTGAAAATTTGTATATAGGGTATTCAGACATATGGAAATATATCTAGCATAATCTATTATATCTATAAAAGTGAGAATGTGTGTGTGAGAGAGAGAGAAAGAACAATTCTCAACCTATATACTCAACAAATTTTTTATCTACAGATTTAAAAATTTGTATATAGGGTATTCAGACATATAGAAATATATCTAGCATAACCTATCTATTATATCTATAAAATGACCATGTGTGTGTGTGTGAGAGAGAGAGAGAGAGTCAGAGAGAGAGAGAGAACAATTTTCAGCTTGTGTGTGTGTGAGAAAGAGAGAGAGAGAAAGAGAGGAAGGAAAATTCTCACCCTATATATTCAACAAATTTTTTATCTACATATTAGAAAATTTGGATATAGGGTATTCAGACGTATGGAAATATATCTAGCATAATCTATCTATTATATCTATAAAAGTGAGAATGTGTGTGTGAGAGAGAGAGAAAGAGAGAGAGAGAGAACAATTCTCAACCTATATATTCAACTAATTTTTTATCTACAGATTTGAAAATGTGTATATTGGGTATTCAGACATATGTAAATATATCTGGCATAATCTATGTATTATATCTATAAAAGTGTGAATGTGAGTGATGGAAAGAGCAAAAAATTCTCAACCTATATAACCTATAAAAGTGAGAATATGTGTGAGAGAGAGAGAGAGAGAGAACAATTCTCAACCTATATATTCCACACATTTTTGGGCACAGATTTGGAAATTTGTATATAGGGTAGGCAGACATATAGAAATATATCTAGCATAATCTATCTATTATATCTATAAAAGTGAGAACTTGTGTGTGTGTGTGTGTGTGTGAGAGAGAGAGAGAGAACAATTCTTAACCTACATACTCAACAAATTTTTTACCTACAGTTTAGAAAATTTGTATAAAGGGTATTCAGACATATGGAAATATATCTAGCATAATCTATCTATTATAACTACAAAAGTTAGAATGTGTGTGTGAGAGAGAGAGAGAGAACAATTCTAAACCTATATATTCAACAAATTTTTTATCTACAGATTTGAAACTTTGTATATAGGGTATTCAGACATATGGAAATATATCTAGCATAATCTATCTATTTTATCTATAAAAGTGAGAATGCGTGTGTGTGAGATAGCGAGAGAGAGAGAGAGAAAAAGAGAGAGATAAAAATTCTCAACCTATACATTCAACAAATTTTTTATCCACAGATTTGAACATTTGTATATAGGTTGTTCAGACATATAGAAATATATCTAGCATAATCTATCTATTATATGTATAAAAGTGAGAATGTGTGTGTGTGTGAGAGAGAGGACAATTGTCAACCTATGTATACAACAAATTTTTTATCTACAGATTTCAAAATTTGTATATTGGGCATTCAGACACATTTCAATATATCTGGCATAATCTGTCTATTATATCTATAAAAGTGAGAATGTGTGTGATAGAGAGAGAGAGAACAATTCTCAACCTATATACTCAACAAATTTTTTATCTACAGATTTGAAAATTTGTATATAGGGTATTCAGACATATGGAAATATATCTAGCATAATCTATTATATCTATAAAAGTGAGAATGTGTGTGTGTGTGTGTGAGAGAGAGAGAGAGAGAGAGAGAACAATTCTCAACCCATATACAACAAATTCTTTATCTACAGATTTTAAAATTTGTATATAGAGTATTCATACAAATAGAAATATATCTAGGATAATCTTTCTATTATATCTATAAAAGTGAGAATGTGTGTGTGTGTGAGCGAGAGAGAGAGAGAGAGAGAGAGAGAGAGAGAACAGTTCTCAACCTATACATTCAACAAATTTTTATATATAGGGTATTCAGAAATATCGAAATATATCTAGCATAATCTATTATATCTTTAAAAGTTAGAATGTGTGTGTGTGAGAGATAGAGAGAACAATTCTCAACCTATGCACTCTACAAATTTTTTATCTACAAATTAGAAAATTTGTATATAGGGTATTCACACATATGGAAATATATCTAGCATAATCTATCTATTATATCTATAAAAGTTAGAATGTGTGTGTGAGGTAGCCAGAGAGAGAGAGAGAGAGTAAGAACAATTTTCAACCTATATATTCAACAAATATTTGATCTACAGATTAGAAAATTTGTATATAGGGTATTCAGACATATGGAAATATATCTAGCATAATCTATCTATTATATCTCTAAAATTGAGAATGTGTGTGTGAGAGAGAGAGAGAGAACAATTTTCAACCTATATACTCAACAAATTTTTTTATCTACAGATTTGAAAATTTCTATATAGGGTATTCAGACATATGGAAATATATCTAGAGTAATCTATCTATTATATCTATAAAAGTGAGAATGCATGTGTGTGTGAGAGAGAGCGACACAGAACAATTCTCAACCTATATATTCAACAAATTTTTTATGTACAGATCTGAAATATCACATTTGTATAGAAGTAGAAATCTTGATACCTACTCTGATACCTAATAAAAGAAAGGACACTCTTTAGGGCGGATTTTGATTATAACAAGTCACTAATTAGAAATTATAATAAACATTCTAATAATTTAAGAATTTTACCAAAATAAAATTGCATGGTAATCACCCAATTTCTGCCACAAAATTTTGATTGGCAGAACTCATAAACATAAAATATATATTTTCTAATTTCATCTTTTTTTTTTCTTTTTACATAATCTGGTTTGATGTTTTCCCAAATATTCAAATCACTATATTTTGCTGCTTAATATCAAATACAGCAACTGAGTTATTTTTATGCATCAAACAATTACATTTTCTCATTCATCCAAACTAATCACTGAACATCAATTTCATATTTTCTTCACTAAAATATTACTGTGCTTGATGTCATCAAGTGGAGCGGATCATTTTTTTTTCATTTGTTCACACATTTTTCCAATTTATATATATTTTAAAGATTCTTAGCCTATGTCATTGCATACCAATCTGTTTATTAAAAGTTAAGGTTCACTGTAAACACATATGTTACACCAAAATAAAAACGCTTCAGATAATGTCTTGATATTCAATTCAGTTTCTCACATGACATCTTATGAAGTTAGTAGAAATGTTACAGACTTTTGAATCTCAAACACTTTCAATACTGTGCACTGATATTTTCTTTTTTGCAATATAAGCACATTCATGATTTTTTTTACAAACGTTAAAAACTTTCACATTGTGTAGCAATATACTGAAACAATTATAAAAATATTTGTTTTTATTTTGAATGATGCAGGGCATCTGAAGAGAGATTTTTCTAACAAAATGAAAGTATAATTTTTAGCAATAGGTATCTAGGAAAAGGCCACTACATATGTTATAAGTTCCAAATTTCCACAACCTGGCAAATACTGGTACATGCTAGCAAATTTAGATTTGCAATTACAAAATATGATTCTAATTTTTTCCTTTGCTCTTTATTCTAACACTACACTATGTTTACTGTGTTATTTCGCTACAGTTGATATTGTGTAGAACAATAAGAAAATCATAGTGAACAATGCATTCAACAAAATTTCACACACATTTCTAGATACCTATATCTAATAAGTTCAAAAGAAAGGACACACTTAGGGAGGTATTTTGGTGGTCAAGTCACTAAAAAGAGATTAGCTGGTTTCCTGGCATAGCCCAGGATATAATAAAGATTGACTGAAATACATGTTCTAGCTGGTTTCTAGGCGTTGCCAGGGATGTAATATAGACACATTATGTTGTATATTACCTGTTCTCTTCTCCCTAAGGTAAAACAATTTCATATACATGCTGTAAATTACCTATGCTAGGGATAAAACATGAACAATATCAGTCCTAGGGTAGATAAAACAAATAATACATAGAGATGAAAGATTCCTCTCCCCTAAGAATCAAACATATGTTCAATATCTGCTTTTGTTTTTTCATTGTTTATACGGTCCCGAGCAACGCCGGGTAGCCCTGCTAGTCTATATATATAAAAGAAAAAATGTATGTATGTATGTATGTTTGTGTGTCTGCTAAAACCTTTTGACTGACGGAACAAAAATTCACAAACTTAGTATCATATTAAAGTCCCACCCTCCAGAGGAGAAATATCGATAAATTAGCCCAAAAGTACCATCAGAAGTGCGTCAACTGATCGATTTTCTGCAGGGGGGGGCTCCAAAAAAGTGACAATTTAATGTTAAACATTACATATTTTAATCGATTTATAACTGCCCCCAAAAATACGGGCGCCAACTCTTCGACATAAAGTATACACGGGGCCGTTTATTTTGGGTCAACTTGTATTTAAAACCCCCTGAGTCATGTCACGTGATCTTGACGTCAGCAAGCTGTAATGGCTGTCTTAATTTACAATTTAAAAATGTTGTTATTCGTAAAAAAAAAATTAACCCGCACACAAGCTAAACAATGAACTTCTACGTTATGACAATGTTACCAAACTTATTAGCACATTCAAAATAGTTAGATACGATAGTTAAACGAAAACTAACAAGCAAAAAATATGAAGTAAAAAAAAAATATGCTTACAAAAAATATTAACGATCGAAGTTTTTACAAAAAAAAACAGCCAGACGCCATTTTCTTTTTTAGTAACAGTAGAGAGAGAGACAGAGAGAGAGAGAGAGAGAGAGAGAGAGAGAGAGAGAGAGAGAGAGAGAGAGACGCAAACAAAGAGAGAGAGATATAGAAAGAAAAACGTTAACTTTTTCACCCCGAAATTGACAATTTTCGACAGGGGGGGTGTCAACAACGCATGTGTCAGATGATGTCATGAAGTCGTGACCTGACTTACTTTAAATAGTTGCAATACCGAACAAATTTCAGATGCGTCGGTTTAGCCCAGGTAGTTAAGGCCTTGGTTCATTATCTAAACGTTTTGGGTTCGAATCGTGGTGTGAGATGTTTTTTTTTTCGATTTTTAAAATTTAAATATTGAACCCTGTATTATTTAAGCCATTTTTCACATAACGCTTGTTTTCCTGTTTTTTTACTTCGCTTGTTCTTTGTGACACCAAAAAACACCCGGGTACCCACCGATTTTCTAAATTTTAATATCGAAACAGGCTTATTTAAGCCATTTTTCACGTGTTCGTTTTTCTGTTATCATCATTCGTTTGCCTTACGTTAGTTTTTTGTGTTTTTTTTCGATGTTTTGATTACCCCCCCCCCGCTTAATTAAAACGTTGTTTTCTTTTCTTACTTCACTTATAACAATGCTTACATCGGCATCGTCGTAATGCTCGACGACTTTCAAACATCTTTCACTTATTCGCTTATAACAATGCTTCATTCTGGCTGGCCGATTTTATTTTCAAACTTTGCCTCAGGGCTTCGGCTTCGATCCTACTCCCTTGTTTCTTTTTTATTTAACACTAAACACACACCTACAAACACTGGGGCAGCGGCGGGTACCCCTTGCCAGTCTATATATATAAAAGCGAAAATGTGTGTATGTTTGTTTGTGTGTATGTATGTTTGTGTGTCTGCTAACAACTTTTGACAGACAACAAAAATTCACACACTTGGTCTCATATAAAAGCCCCACCTTCCGTATGACAGCTAAATCTAATACTCTAATTTAACATCTAAATCTGACCCCAAGATCGCCATGGGCATGGAATATGTGCCTACATTAAAGATGGCTTCCCGTGTGGCAGGGATATCTCTAGAGAAGATCCTAATTTACCCTATATGTGCTTCAGGGTTGCACTTGCTAACACCACTGCATTTATATTTGCCCTCTATAGGCCCCACAACAGCGGAGTTACTATCTTTAAGAGCATATCTGAGAAAATAGACCACATACTGTCTTCACATCCCTCGGCTAACATCCACATATGTGGTGACTTCAACGTCCATGATGTGGAATGGCTGACCCATTCAAATAAGACAGACGATGAGGGGAGGTTTTGTCATGATTTTGCCATTGTTTATGACCTCACTCAGATTGTTCGCGAACCCACCCATGTGCCTGATACACCCGGTCAATATGCAAGCCTCCTAGACCTTTTTCTCTCAACTTCCCCTGAGCTATGTTCATGTTCCATTCATTCTCCTCTAGGATCCTCCGACCACTCCGTCGTATCAGTTAAGATAAAAACGAAATGTAAGAAGCCCCCAGACGTACCCCTCCACCGTACTGTATACCGATACTCTATGGCTGACTGGGATGGCTTCCGTACATTCATATTTGATTTACCTCTGCACTCCATGTTTAAAAAGGATGTGTCCTCTATAGTATCAGATCTGACCGAATGGTTAATTGTAGGCATAGACCAATTCATACCATCTAAAAAATTCCAACAAAAACCTAACAGCCAGCCATGGTTCTCCCCAGAATGTTCTGCTGCTATCGCGCAGAGAAATCACTTTTTCCATAACTACCAACGTAAGAGATTCACTGAGACTAAAGCTGCTTTCAGGTCTGCCAGCAACCACTGTAAAAGAGTAATAAAAAATGCAAGAAAGCTATATGCCCAGTCTGTTAAATCCAAGGTAGCTGATTAGTGGCTTGGATCCCACCAGTTTTGGCAAATAACAAATAGGATCCTAAACAGAAGTGTGCGTTCTATCCCAACCATTATCAATGGACCAGAGGTCATCTCGTCAGCGTCAGACAAGGCCAAACTATTTGCAAAGAACTTTGCAACTAATTCTACCCTATTCGACGAAGGCCATCAACTCCTCATATTTCCTCCTATAACACAGAACAAGCTAGGTAACATACAAATATCCATGCATGAGGTCGCCAAGCTAATAAAGAACCTAGATTCCAGTAAAGCAACTGGCCCTGATGGCATCCCAATTATAGTGTTAAAAAAGCTTCAACCAGAACTTGCACCCATACTTACGAAACTATTTAAGCACTGCCTTAAGGAGAAGTGCTTTCCGACTCCCTGGAAGACCTCATCAGTTTGCCCTGTATTTAAGAATTCAGGTGATAAGTCATCTCCCTCTCAGTACAGACCTATAAGTCTCCTGTGTGTTATGAGTAAGAATTCAGGTGATAAGTCATCTCCCTCTCAGTACAGACCTATAAGTCTCCTGTGTGTTATGAGTAAGTTGCTGGAATCCATATTAAATAGAGAAATAGTCAACCACCTCAGCAGGAATAACCTTCTTAGTGACACACAATATGGTTTCCGCTCTGCAAGATCTACCGCAGATGTGCTGACGGTTATATCCCACAGGATTAGTGAATCTCTAGACAAAGACTTCCTTTCTAGGGCAATTGCTCTTGACATATCAAAGGCCTTCGACAAGGTATGGCATAAGCGTCTACTTCACAAGATTTCCAGCTACGGTATAACTGGAAATGTTTTCTCAATCATTAAATCTTTTCTCTCCAATAGGTTCATAAGAGTAGTGGTAGATTGACAAAAATCGGAGGCCTGCAATATAAATGCTGGAGTCCCTCAGGGGTCAATCCTGGGCCCAACTCTCTTCCTGATCTACATCAATGACCTCCCTAAACACATACTTAAATCATTCGTTGACATCTATGCTAATAACACGACCATCTACGGCAACACATTAAAGGCTGTAAATGACAAAGTTCTCTCTGATTCTCTCTCCTCTGATCTCGAGCGCATGGTTCAGTGGGGGAAGATGTGGCTGGTTACCTTTAATGCATCCAAAATCAAACTCCTTACATCATCAACGCTCTGATCCCCAGCTGGCATCAATTGTGATGGATGGCTCTCGTCTGGGTGAGGTCCCGTGTTTTGACAAGCTTCTGGGTTTGACCTTTACTCCTGATCTGAAATGGAGCACGTACATCAAGTCTGTTGCCAAGGTCGCTGAAAAGATGGTGGGATCCTTCTACCGCTCCAGAAGATATCTCACTACTAATGCAATTCTCTATCTATATAAAAGTCAAGTACGTCCAAGGATGGAATACTGTTGCCATATCTGGGCAGGAGCAGCTAAAAACAGCCTATCCTGCCTTGACAGAGTACAAAATAGACTTTGTTGCTTAGTGGGGGATGCCCTTTTCTCTTCCCTGCAACCTCTCTCCCACAGAAGAGACGTTGCGAGGCTATCCTTGTTTTATCGTTATTTCCATGGCAGATGCTCGTCTGAACTCCAATCTCTGGTCCCCCCTCGCCAATCTTTCACGAAAAACAC
This sequence comes from Euprymna scolopes, assembly GCF_053919585.1. Classification (NCBI taxonomy): domain Eukaryota; kingdom Metazoa; phylum Mollusca; class Cephalopoda; order Sepiida; family Sepiolidae; genus Euprymna; species Euprymna scolopes. Next base: position 35,388,554 of record NC_136527.1, read on the forward strand.
CTGTCTAGCTGAATCCACTGTGAAAAATTTCCCCCACTCTATATCTGTGCCTAAATCAAAACACGGATTCCATGAACAAAGCTTCTTTCTTAGAACTGCACGCCTGTGGAACTCTGTTCCGTCTGCCTGCTTCCCTCTGGACTACAACTTGGATGTCTTCAAGTCCAATGTTAACAAATTCCTAATGAACCGCCCCCTTAAGTAAACACTTCATCAAAGCTCCACACTAAGGTAATATACTTGCAATAACCCTTATCCCTGAGGGGCTTCGGGCCTTGATAAGTGGTGATAACTGTGTAAAAAAAAAATATCGAAAAATTGGCCCAAAGTAACCATCAGAAGTGCGTCAAATGATCGATTTTCTGCAGGGGGGGGCAAAAATGTGACATTTTAATGTTAAACATTACATATTTTTAAATCGATTTATAACTGCCCCCCAAAAATATGGCCACCAAGTCTTCTACATAAAGTATACACGCGGCCGTTTATTTTGGGTCAACTTGTATTTAAAACCCACTGAGTCATGTCACGTGATCTTGACGTCAGCAATCTCTAATGGCGGTCTTAATTTACAATTTAAAAATGTTGTTATCGGTAAAAACAAATTAATTAAAGCTAAACTAAGAACTTCTACACCATGGCAACGTTACCAAAGTTATTACCAATCAAAATAGTTAGACTCGATAGTTAAACGAAAATAATAAGCCAAACATGTGAAGTAAAAAAAAAATATGCTTACAAAAAATATTAACGAACAAAGTTTTTAAAAATAAAAACAGCCAGACGCCATTTTCCAGCCTTTAGAGTAAGGCAGACGAAGTGAGAGAGAGAGATAGAGAGAGAGATATCTAGACAGATTCGACAGGGGGGGTTAACAACGCATGTGTCAGATGACGTTATGACGTTGTGACCTGATTTACTTTAAATAGTTGATAAACCGAACAAACTTTATATACGCCGCTTTAGCGTAGGTAGTTAAGGGTTGGTTCATTATCTAAACGTTTTGGGTTCGAACCGTGGTGTGAGATGTCTTTTTTTTCGATTTTTTACATTTAAATATTGAACACTGTATTATTTAAGCCATTTTTCATGTAACGTTCGTTCATTTTTCTGTTTTAATTTGTGTTTTACCCCTCCCCCCCGCTTAATTAAAACGTTGTTTTCTTTTCTTACTTCGCTTATAACAATGCTTACATTGTCATCGTCCTCGTAATGCTCAATGACTTTCAAACATCTTTCACTTCTGGCTGGCCGATTTCATTTTCAAACTTCGCCTCAGGGGTTCGGCTTCGATCCTACCCGCCCTCCCCAGTTTCTTTTTTATTTAACACCACGCACACCTACAAACACCCGGGCAATGCCGGGTACACCTCGCTAGTCAACAATAAAACCAACAGTTTTATTGTTTTATCTTTTCTTTCCTTTAATTTTTGTTACACAAATAACTCTTTCAAGCATACACACACAAGTAAGTGATGTTTCCCTACACAAATTCAATCGTTTTCTCCTTTTATACATTTTTACTAACAAATAAATTAATAAAATGTTTTTTAATGTTAGAATGAGACTTTGCCTTTCTATACTACAATCCTTTCAGCAGGTAAATATAAATTAGCAAATTATTATTAAACTAACAATTTCTTGGGTAAATTCGATACACTGCCAATATTTTCCATTATTTGTGACACAGTGGGTTTGCACTGGAAGATGCGAACAGTGACCAAACATGGCATATTATATGTTCCATTTTGTGCCAGCATAGCTGGAGTATGATTAGAGATGCCGAGAAAGACAGATGGGATTAAATTGGTCACTCCTGTGAATGAAAAGTCTCAAAATGGAAGCACAGAAGAAATCCCCAATTCAATGATATAAAATCCTACAGCATCTTTGGTCCTGTCTTGAAGCGTACCTTTAAACAGATGCGAGCTCCCCAAGGACAATTGACGAACCTACCAGAAGCAGCAGAAACAGGTATGGTGTCATCCTGTTAGTTTATATGTTGACATGCAATCACACACTAACACCTATGATGAATTACGGGCCACTACAATAGACATTAAAGATCTGATGACAATAGTCCATGACACAACAATCACAGCATACATAGTAACACATCAATAATAAAACCAACTACCATTTTAACCTTTCTTTTTTATTACACAACTAACACTTCGATGCACACACACATGCTAGCCAAGTAAGTTATAATTTTCCTTACACAAATTCATTACATCCACTTATGAAAGCTCCATTAATAATAACTCCGACCATTTTCATCTATCACAGTTAATGTTCAACAAAATAGTTTAATTTTGTGTTGTCATCACTTTTCAAAACGGAATTAAAGTTAGAGTGTACTATCACAATCTGGTAAGTAAAGTTTTTGACGTGTAAAAAATACATGTAAAGAAAAAAACATGTGATTTGTTCGTATCATTTGTATTATTGTTCTCATCTTAAGTGTTATTTTTACAATGTTTGCACAATAAATAACACTCAAGATGAGAACAGTAGTCTTCATAATCTAAATAAAACAAACAATAATTCCTCATCTACAAAATTCAGAACCGTAATATTGTAATTTGTTTAAAAATCATGATTATTTTTTAATTTAGCCAAAATTGTTTGTAAGGTTTGTTGAATGTATTTTTGAGAAAACTTAAAAATACAACATAATAAGTTTCTTTAATTACGAGCATTCTTTAAAAAAACGAACAGAGAATTTTATAACTGCATTTCCAAATACATTAACAGGAAAACTCTTTGGTATATACTTACATGTGTACACAGTTTCTAATACATCGATTCCTCATATTGAAACCAATCGATTAGAGTACGGACATTTAATTAAACAAATCAGAAAACAACAACTGAATGTCATACAGAATTTTACCTCACTTATATCAAAGAATTATATTGCTTAATATCTGTAAAACTAGTTGTTTGCAACAAATTTAAATGCGATATTCGTTTTCAGCATACCTGAAAACTTATAGAAATCATCATGTTAAAAGTTAAGGTGGAAAGTAAGAAACAGTTTATCAAAACGGCTTTCAAGCAGCAAAAAAAAAAAAATATCACCATTACATTAAATTCATACAGAAAAGTGATCCCCCACTTTTTGAAAAAGTAATTTCATCATATCATGAAAACTAATTATTTGTGCCACTTTTGAGGTATGTATTCGTTTTCAGTAAACCCCGAAAACCATAAAAAGTTGTCATTGTAAAGAAATTTGTAGCGTTGGAAAGATTCTAGACATTGACCACAAAAAACAATGGTCAATGTCTAGAATCTTTACAACCCCTCCCAAAAGTTTCAATGACGACTTCTATTAGTTTTCGGGGGTGCTGAAAATAAATATATACTTTTAAAGTTGCGCAGAGAAATCATTTACATAATATAAAAAATTAACTTTTTCAAAAAGTGGGGGATCACTTTTCTTTATAAATTTTATGTAAAATGATCACACACTGTATGCCCACCCAGTGAGAGAGGGCATTTTTAAAAAAAAATTTTGGGCTAACAGTTTTTTTTTTCTGATTTCATGTTCCAATAAAGATACGAGGATATTAAGAACAAAAATAATGAAAAATTGTGATTCGTGTCATTCCTTATGTTATCAGTGGTTAACATTTCTGCGTGTGTAAACACACATATTTTTTATATTAAGCGATGTAATGCCTTATGTTATCGGTGGTGGTCGATTCAAATGCATAAAGAATTGGCTCCCACTGATAACAAACAATTACATTGCTTAATGTCTGAAAAATTACTTATTTGTGGCAAATTTAAATGCGATATTTGTTTTCAGCATACCTGAAAAACTATAGAAATCGTCATGTTAAAGGTTATTGTTAAGGTGGAAAGTAACAATTTACCAAAACGCCCCCCCCCATCACCATGTGGTCAGAAAATGGGTGCCAATTTTACATTAAATTTATATAGAAACGTGATCCCTTACATTTGAAAAAGTAATTTCCTCATATCATGAAACCTAATTATTTGCGCCACTTTTGAAGTATATATTCGTTTTTAGCACCACAGAAAACCTATAAACGTCGTCATTGCAAAGAAATTTTTAGAGTTGGAAAGACTCTAGACATTCACCATTTTTTTTTCTTAATTTATAAAATTATTATATTTTCTTCAATGACGACTTTTAGTTTTCGGGGGTGCTGAAAACGGATATATATATGTGACATAGAAAAATAGTGTTCATATGAAAAATTTACTTTTTTTTAAATTGGGGGATCACTTTTCATTATAAATTTAATGTAAAATAAGCACGCACATTGTGCCCACATAGTAATATTTTTTCCCCAACGTGCAGTGAAATACGCATTGGCTCCAATGTTGAACATTGTTCATCATTATTTTTACAAGGAAAGAATTTTTACGTGTGTGACCTAGCTTTTTTTTTTTTTTTTTTGGCTTAAAATTTATCGAATGATTTTTGTTATTTTATCTCTTTTTTATTTGTTTGTTTTTGGGATGGATATTATTATTATTATTATTATTATTATTATTTTTTGCCGGAGTTTATTAACAGGAAAATTGGTGAAAAAAACTTTACTTGGGGGAGGGGTCGGATTTAATAAACAAACAAAATGAAAGCAAAGCAAAACAAAAATTTGGTGCCTATACACTTATCTTACCGCTGATTTCAACAATTGAAATTTTTATTTTAAAATAAAAATTTGGTGCCTATGCACTGATGTTACCGTTGATTTGAACAATTGAAATTTTTATTTTTTAATAAAAGATAATTATTAAAACAAAAATTTGGTGTCTATGCACTTATGTTACCGTTGATTTCAACAATTGAAATTTTTATTTTTTAATAAAAAAATTATTAAAACAAAAATTTGGTGCTTATGCACTTATGTTACCGTTGATTTCAACAATTGAAATTTTTATTTTTGAATAAAAAAAATTATTAAAACAAAAATTTGGTGCTTATGCACTTATGTTACCGTTGATTTAAAATAATACAAAGAATCATTCCTCATCTAAAAAAAATTCAGAATCGTAATATTGTAATTTAAGAATCATAATTATTTTTGGTTATGGTTAACTTTCGCCACCCGTTGTTTACAAAGCCATTTGCCGGAAGTGACGTTTTATCTACGGATGATCAAAACCGTATAGAATGAACCTTTTTTTTATATAAGTTTTATTCAAACAGGCTTTATTTGAACTTAATGGACTTTTTTTGTATTTATTAACTGTTTTATTCTTTTTATCAAACAAAAATAGAATTTTTATATTGACATATTATGGACTGTTTTTCGAACATCGAAATTTTAAAATTAGTTTTATTTAAAAAAAAAAAAGAAAGAAAGACGGTGTTTTTTTTAAATTGAATTCTAAACTTTATTTGAATTTTTCAACAAACTTTTACAGACATAATGGACTGTTTTTCAAACATCGAAATTTTAAAATTAAAGTTTTATGACCCTTCTAGAGTTATCGAATCTATAAAGTCTATTTTTTTATATGAATGAAAAAATTTGTTAAAGAGTTAAAATAAACAAAGACTTTTCATTAAATATATTTAAAATAAATTATAAAATATCTATAAAGTCTATTTTTTATGTCTGTAAAAATTTGTTGAAAAATTCAAATAAAGTTTAGAATTTAATTTAAAAAAAAAACACCGTCTTTTTTTTTTTTTTTTAAATAAAACTAATTTTAAAATTTCGATGTTTGAAAAACAGTCCATAATATGTTAATATAAAAATTCTTTTTTTTTTTTGATAAAAAGAATAAAACAGTTAATAAATACAAAAAAAAAGTCCATAAAGCCTGTTTGAATAAAACTTATATATAAAAAAGGTTCATTCTATACGGTTTTGATCATCCGTAGATAAAACGTCACTTCCGGCAAATGGCTTTGTAAACAACGGGTGGCGAAAGTTAACCATAACCTTATTTTTTAATTTAGTCAAAGTTATTTGTAAGGTTTGTTGAATGTATTTTTGAGAGAACTTAAAAAGACAACATAAGTTTCTTTAATTATCAGCATTCTTGAAACAAACGAACAGAAAATTTGATAAATGCAGTTCCAAATAAATTAACAGGAAAACTCTTTGGGGTGTTTGTGCACTTATTGATCCGCACTATTTTTGTAATCGTATTTCCAAGTTTAATTAAAGTTTTATGATATGTTTTTTTTAAATTCAATTGTAAGGTTAAAGTACAGAATAGGTACAAAACACACTCCCCTTCCATGTTAAGAATGGCTTTCTTAAATAATAACTTTATTATTTCAGCACGGATCAATAAGTGCACTAGTACCCTCTTTGGTGTGTACACAGTTTCTAATACATCGATCCTTCATATTGAAACCACTCGACGAGAATACAAACACTTAATTTTTAAAAAGGAGAAAACAATAACTGAATGTCAAGAAGGCAAAAAAAAAAAAAAAAAAAAAACTTAATTCGTGAAATTTGGCTAAAAAAGTCGATGTTTCCAAAATGGGGGTTCAATTTACTAGAGTGTTGTATTAGAAAGAGTACATCTTAAAATGGTAAATATTGAATTCTTTTTTATATATAATCTGATAGATTACTGAGCATTAGACTTAGTTAAAAAAATAAAAACGATGACAATAAAAAATATACATAGTGGGAGGGCATTGTTTTTTATTTTGTTTTTTTTTTGTCTGATTTCATGTTTCAATAAAGACAAAAGGGCATTAGAGAACAAAAATCATGAAAAATGTTATCAATTCTGTACGTGAAAACGCATACAGAATTACGTATTGACCGTTTTTTATGTTTAAGTCAGTATTGAAAACAAAATCTGATAGATTAGTAAACATTCGATAATAATCCGATGAAAAAAAGATGAAAATAAAAAATACACATACGTGCGCCATGTAGTAATACTTACGCTTTTGTTTTATGATCTGCTTTCGATTAACTTTATCTGATTTTATAAAGGAAACGATGTTTCAAATGTGATTGATTCAACTTAAAATTCAAGATGACGAACGGAAAAGCAAGTTCGCAGAAAACAAAATTGCAGAGGAAAAATAAAAAAGAAATCATTTCGAAATAGAACCGATCTATTTAATTTGGTAAATATCACGGATAAATTAGTATTATTTTATTTAACATTTTAATATTTACATGAGAGAGAACAGATTACAAGTTTCATTTTTATTAATTTTATAATTCGTTGCACGTGCAATTTAATGGCGGAAAATGATAGTTTTTAAAGCCGCCTTTTCGTATTTTTATTTTTATTTTTTTTTTAGATTCTTGATTTTTATTATTGTGCGTGTTTGAAACATTAAAGCCTAAAGTTAATCTGATGCTTGTGCAGTTTACGAAACACATTAAAAATGAACATGTTGGTGAACAATAGTTTATCATATTTTCTATAGGTTTCTTTTCTTTATTTATTTTTTCGGTGCAATTTAATGGCGGAAACAGATAGGTGAACATAGTTTTGAAATCTTATCATTATTTTTAATCGATTTCCGATTTTTTTTTCATCGTGTTTTAAAGATTAAAGCTTGAAGTTAATCGATAATCTTGACTGGTTACTTACCATGGGTGTAATTCAACTTAAGGAAATAATGGGGTTGTATTACTGTACACATAGATTAGAAAAAGTTGTCAAAAAACAAATACATAACAAGTGTTATCAAAAGCAAGATAAGTTACTTTTCTACCAAACTGGATATATTTTTCGTGTTTTTATTCAATGTAACATGTTTATTCAGCTCGAAAAACATACATTGTTTACCGATATATTGGAAAATTCAAAATGGCGCCCGACTCTCTCTTCAACACGGTAAGTTCGGGAAAAGGTGTTATAAATAATAAACTAGGCAAATTACTATTAAAAACCCACCGAATATATGTCAACCTATGTCACGGTAATATATATTGAGCGAGTTTCTAACAGTATTTTGTCTAGTTTTATATTTATATCACCTTTTCCCAAACTTACGGTGTTAAAGAGAGAGTCGGGCGCCATTTGAATTTTCCAATACATCGGTAAACACAGTATGAATAAACATGTTACATTAAGTAAAAACACTGAACCCATATCCAGTTAGGTAGAAAAGTAACTTATCTTGCCTTTGATAACATTTATTTGTTGTATATTTGTTTTTTGACAACTTTTTCGAATCTATGTGTACAGTAATACACACCCGAAATAATTTACCCCAAATTCGAATTAAGACAGCAAAACATCGAACCGGAAATGTAAATAAGAATCGAAACTTTTCGTTTTTTTCCGCCATTTTCTCAGTTTTTTATTATCGAAATGAAACGAAACAGCTTAATTTGTTTTTGTTTTTTGTTATTTTTTTGTCTCTTTCTTTTTTATCGAAATGAAAATTGTTTTTGTTTTCCTTTTATTTTTTTATGTTTATTTTATTTTTATTAGGCTTGGAGGGGGCGGTCTTCTATTTAAGGAAAGGTTCCACCCTCAAATTTAAAATGATTATTAAGGTTTTTCTGGACGCTGAAAACGAAAACAACGTTTAAAATTTCAGGAAGCAAATAGTTTTTCAGATATGAAAAAAATTATCGTGTGAAAATGAGGGAGATCACTTTTATATGTTAATTTAACGTAAAATGAGCACCCACTTTACGGCCACCTTTGGGGGGGGGTAATATTTTAAGGGGCCGTTTATTTAGTAATTTTGACTAAACAACCAGCGCTTACAACAATGGCCACTAGTTATAACAATGAATTACACTGTAAAAAAAAAAAATTATTCATGAAAAATAGTAATGAAAAATGGTTTCCCGGCGGTGTCAGAAACTGACAAATTCAAATTTGGAAGTTAAATAAATTCATTGTAAAAAATCCCTTGAAAGATAAATATTAGTTTTCTGGGAATAAAGTAAAGTCTTAAGATATTGGATTTAAAAAAAGACATTGTTTGGACAAAAAAAAAAAAAAAAAAAAAAAAAAAAAAAAAAAAAGCTTAATTACTCGCGCCTCCAAGTAGAAGTTTAATAACATATCTAGCTTTGCACAATCAAAACAAAAAATAACGCGTCGCTCATAAGTTCTACAAAATCCCTAAAATGTCAGAAAGTCCATTTTATTTTATAGCTAGGGCTGTGACAAGAGAATAGTCTTATCATTGTTTTGACTCTCGAGTATATATCCGACACAGTTAATCAATCGAGAACCACTAGCAATGTCAGAAACCAACATTACAAATGCGTGAAAAAAAATTGAATAATTCAACCTCCTATATTTCCAAGCTTATAAGTACTTAAAAAATGTAATTCAAACTTTAATTTTCTTTTTCAATTAAAGGGGCAAAGACAGAATTTTCCAAAAATAACAGATTTAATAGCAAATTATGCAATATTTGTTTTTTTTAAATAGGTTTTCTTAAAAAAAAAAAAGATTTAAAGAAAATCAACGAATTTACCTTGTTTCGATGAATATATGCATATATAAATTCAAAAAAATCACTTACCTATAAAAATACTATTTAATTGGTACATCCATTATTCATTGTTAAGAATTTTTCCATACTTATATTTTTAATTCCATGTATTTTTTCATAAAATAATTTTTTAAACGACTATTTGAAAATAGCGCCATTTGCATAAGCATTTTTACGTTTATGTTTATACTGGAAATAGTGTTTGTTCTTATTTTGAACTACGGATGGACCAAGGAAACTAAACACCACACATTCGCGTTAGCCATCTAGCCTCATGCATGAAGAAATATGGGTCTCCTTAGGTAAAAAATATTCACATTTTACTTATATGGTTTGCATTAAAAAAAACAGTCGAATAATTCTTTTCGTTTCTCAATGAAACACATGAGTTTTTGATTTAATATATTTTATTACTACTTTATAGAGTGAAGTTTTTAATATCTAAAAATAAAATTGAATGAAATAAAAATATGTGTCGTAATTAAACTAAACTTTCTGTGCAGTATAAGAACATTATAAGGTTTTACTTAAAAAAAAGTCACCATGTTTTTTTTAAATAAAAGGTTTTAAACTTTGGGCTTTACAGGTAACTTTGCAAATAACTGTATTTTTTGTTTTAAATTAGCTTATTTTATTTATTGATCTTTTATCTTCAATTTGTGATATATAAATTTGAGGTCAGAAAATTAATTATTTTCATTTTAATAGTCATTTCAAAATGGGGGGTATTTAAAAAAGCACACACTTGTCTAGAATATAATATTCGGTTTATTGGAAAGAGCATCAAATTTCACATTGAACCTGAAAATATCGTAAAAATTGAACCAATAGAAAAATTTTGAAAGATTTTTAAAATGAAAAAATTGAAAAAACATTAACTCGTAAAATTCAATTGATTTCATTACGTAAACAAAATGGCTGCATGAAGGCACGCAGGCACTTTGTAAACACTGATTTTTTAAAAATAAAAATAATATTTCTAATATTTTTTAAACAACTTTAATAATTTATTCTAGAAGTATATTCCATAAAGAAAATAAACTATATTATATATTTAAATTTATAACTAGCAGATGGGAGGCGCCCAGCTTTGCACAGTCGTTAAATACGCTTAAATATGATATTTTAATGTGTCCAGATTTTGTATAGATTATTATAGAGATAATAAAGTCGTGATTTCAAAAGTAATAAAATGTATTTGGGTGTCATCAACTAGAGTCGAAACCAAAAGCAAAACCGTAGCATTCAAAGTTTGTGACGTTACCACTGTACAAGCGTTACACGCATATGAACTGATTAAAAATAAACTAAGATGAATGTACAAAATCTATAAGAATTTTTTCAAATATTGAACTGGTGCCAATTTGTAGGAAATGACCCTGGTTTCACTCACTTAAAAGGGTGTGGCTCTGCGTTCACCTATTCATAATTGGGATCTATCAATATTTGAGATCGAGGTTACAGGTTCAGAAATCTCTTGAAAGTGGTAGAGTATCCACAGGTCCGTTAAAAGTAAATTTAACGAGATCACCGATTAATAGAAGCTTTCCACCAAGGCACATCCTCACATGCATAAAATAAAAATATAAAAATAACTCCAGAAAATAACGACACTTGACAAAGAACTCAAAATCACTGTATTAAGATGAAATAACATTTATTTACGTGTTAGGAATATTAATTCACATCGTTCCAGTGTCATTGTTTTCATGTAACGATTGTTCATTATGCAGGCTTACGTGTTAGGAATATTAATTCAAATCGATCAAACGTAAATGTTTTCTTTTAACGAGTGTTCATTATGCAGGCTTAACTAAATGAGGATCTCATGAGAATAGCATGAAGTTTAAGATTACTGATTTTTATGAACAGAGCGTCACACGTGGCTTGCAATGAATGTGAATTTTTTTTTAAACCATGTAAGCGACATTTTTTTTTAGAATTATTATCATTAAACCACAATATTTTTTTTTTCAATTAGATTTTTTGTGAAAATATTGAAATGTAGAGGGTCGAACGATAAAATTATCACACCAAAAAAAAAAAAAAAAAAACAATTTAAAAACTTTTATGGAAAAAAAATCAATTCAATGCAATACAGCAATAAGTTGGGTCACATATCTCGTAACTGTTCGGGAAACTTAGTCGAGGACAAGATACCGTCACCACCCATGCCCTTGCCAAACAATGAACAGAGCATTGCCTTTCTTGGTGTAAAAATTAAGCACTTTAGACTGGGAACATCCCGTGTCTACTAGTAAACGCAAATCGCTGTCGGACATGAAGCAAGCAACAAGTGGAGGTCATGACCATTAATGGCTTCTCCCAAGCATGTTGTGGTATAGGGATTGTCACAATCTGCACTGATAAAGATGACACAGCTGAAGTTGACGTCCTGGTGATGCAAGAAAAATCCCTTGGATACAACTTATTATTTGGAATTGACGTAATAAGAGCTCTAGGATTTGTCATGCTTACAGCAGGCAGAGGTATATTGTTTGGTAGAGGGAAGAAAATCTGTGCAGCTCTGTCGATGATCGAATCGCCAGATCGGTTATACAATACTATTCCAGAGTGTGCAGTTACTACCAAGAATCGGCCTTAATCTTAAGAAGAATTTCAGACGTGGATTACTAACGGTTGGTTATACCAACAAAAACGTCTAGGACCACTCAAAAGATTAATTCCGCTCATGGCTATTGAACAACCGCCTAAACACAAAATTCGACCCGTGATAGATTATTGAGAATTGAATCAGCATGTTGCTGCATTTACCAGGAATGCAGATGTGTGCGCTGCTAAACTAGGAGAGTAGCGTCAGAAAGGGAGTAATGTAACACTGCTGGATTTGTAGAGACCCTATAAGCACATAAAGCATGGGACATATGACTAAAGGAAGTAGTTCAGCGGGTTCAGCTCGAGGAATGGGGGCAATGAGTAAAGGTTATAAAGCCAAGCCTGAGTCTTTAGGAACTTCTAAATAGTTTTTACAGATTAAATTTAAGGTTCATGATATATTTTTTTGATTAAATTGCTAGGTGGAAGCTCATAATAGTTACAACACCCCCTTGCACTGTGAAGAATGGTTTTTCGAAATAATAACGCTATTATCTCAGCATGATATGTAAAAATACATAAGTACCGAATTTTTTTATCTGAATCAGCACTCCCAGTAATTTTAGCCACGAGTCGTCAGAGTTTTATTATATATTATTTATTGTAGTTATATAAGTACGGGACAAACATACTAAATAAAATCAACGGCGAATTTAGATAAATGTAGGTTTAATGCATTAACATTTTTTACTTTTAAAGTTGGATTTATTTTTCTTTTTACTTTGACTTTCTCATGTTTCCCTTTATGTATTCTATATGTTGAAATCCAACAAATCCCACTGGGATAAACAAACAAAAAGATAAAAAGTCCAACTCACTTCATATCTTCAACCATCGCAGTTTGACACGACTCATTCAATTCTCTCTTTGACAACGTTTTTCAGTTTTCAACGCGACTTTTAATTTTCCAGGTTCGACGCGAATCATTTAACATTTCCCATTTCATCTCGGCCGCATTGGTTCCTTATTTAACGCCGAAATAGCTCCTAATGGAAAAAAACCTGGGACTCGATTCTCGGCGACACTCTCCGCTCTAACCAGGTTCCCTCCGGTTCTCGAGAACTCAACGGCTCGACTCCCCCAAACATCATCACTCCAGGCCTCATACAATCTCATTTATGCAAATTAATGCGCATCGAAACCTGCTGATTCGTCGCCTTCTCGTCTTCCATCGTTCGGGTTTCAACTTCGCACATGCAGCCGTGCAGCCCACGTCCGTGACTGCAGTCACACTCAATTTTCACTACACTTTATGTATTCTATATATTATTATGTATTCTATATATTATTATGTATTCTATATATTGATAAACTCATTGTGTGATTTTCATCTATTTTTCTTTTGCATCCCGATTATCGCTCCCCTTTTTTCAATCCTACTATAAACTGTGCGTAATCTTTCTGCTATGAAATGCATATAAGCAACTCATGTATTAAGCTTATTACCGGATTATATTATTTGTTCATGTTAGGGAACTATCATCACAAACATTGCATCGATCTTACAGAGTGTGGTTGAGTTTATTGCCTTTAACCTTAATAGCTACTTGTTTTGAAGAACTGCTAAGAGTGCCAACCAGGCTATGTGTGTAATTGAACATATGACTTTGCAGCGACATCTATATCTATATCTTCTATATCTTCTATCTATATCTTCTATCTATCTATATCTTCTATATCTTCTATATATCTATAAAAACAGAGATGTGTGTGCCACAGACGATTTCTGATTGGTTAATCCAATAATCACATCTCCTAAAAAACAATGGTTTCTACGCTCTTACCTTTACCATAAAATATTATGGCTTTATTTATTGTCCATCTTGGAAGGGTTTAATTTTTTCCTAACTTGCGATTTACAAATTAAAAAAATACGAAACTACAATCTAACAATCGAACTTCCGACATCACGGCCGCCATTATGAAACTAAACTCAAAAAAAAAAAAACGCGCGTTCACTCATGGTCTTTACATTTCGGGTTTGGGTACTTGTGCAGTTTTCCATTGACATTAAAAAATGGAAATATTAAAAAATATATATATATTGTACGTACTCGTCATGGGATAAAGTTTTCCTACAGAAAAAATCACGTAATTTCATCAAGTAGTTATTTTTTTATAGCGAAAAAAGAAAAAAATCAACGCTACAAGCGAGTCATTATTAATTAAACAGAAAGTTCAAGTAGGGGGATTTCCCTTTTTTTTATATAGCGAGGCCAAATTTCGCGAATTTGGCCTTTTTTTTAAAGCAGTTTGGCCTTCAAAATTTCTGTTTGGCCTTTTTCTTCACCGATGAAATAAAAAAAGCAAATAAAAACAACGCAATAAAACTTTAAAAAATACGGCACACTTTTGTTGTTCTTGTTTGTTTTTTTTGGTAATTTTCCTTATTTTTTTATTTATTCAAGATAATACTATTAAATGGACACTATTATGCCAAATTAGCCCCCCCCCCAAAAAAAAATGCACAAAAATTCGAGATTTAAGGTTTTGACGAGATAATTTAGCGAATTGTCCGGACTATTTCGAGAGAACCATCCATTAGTTTTTCCTGAAATTTTGCCACAAATTGTATTTCAATACATAGATGTGCATAGTAACAACATTTTTTTCCCGAAAATTCCCGTTGCGTCTCCAGATTTCATCCAAACAGAACTTTTGAAGGCCAAACTGCTTTTAAAAAAGGCCAAATTCGCGAAATTTGGCCTCGCTATCATAAAAAAAGTGGGAAATCCCCCAACTAGAACTTTCTGTTTGGTTAAGAATCAAGGTGGCTGATTTATATATTACTCGCTTATAAGACTATCAATACACACAAAAAAATATAGATTTATTTTTGGGTAAAGTTCCCCCGGGTTTTCCTTTCACTTGAGTAAATAATGGTCTTTTGTTATATATATGGCGTACTATTATCCTTATATATATGATGTTTATGTTTATATATATATAAGTGATAGTGTCTGTGTGTGTCTGTGCGTCTGTGTGCATTTCCCTACGCTAAAACTCTGTCAATTTTAAGCCTAGAGATTCGAAATTTGATATACAGGGTACTGAGATTTGGGAAAATCGATGTGATAGGTTTTCAACAGAAATTTGGCGATTAAGTGGTCAATATTCAACGATTTGACCTTTGAGAACTCTACCAAACTCCTCCTACAATTTTGGGTCTAAACACGTGATATTTTAGATATAGATTTCTTGGACATGGATCTAACTTATTAACTTTACTTGATCCCTAAACAATAAATGCTAAGAGGTCATAATAGGGGTCAAAGTTTAAAAAAATTGACCTTTTTTTTTCTCAGCATTAACCTCAAAACACCTGGGCAACGCCGGGCACCGATTGCTAGTTTTTTATAAAGCTGGATTTTTTTTAGAAATTGAAGTTGTGTCTGATAGTGCTGGTGTAGTTGACATGTGTAAAAAAAATGTTGTGTCTAATATTGCTGGTGTGGTAGACATGTGTAAAAATCCGATCTTTGTTTTTGTCAACAGAATTGTTTTATTATTTTATATTTTGCAACCGAGTTATTTCTTTGTTTTACATGTTTTGCATGCTTGTGTTTTGAACGTATATAAACATATGGATGCGTTGTCAAGCGTCTTAACCATTATTTTGTCATCCGAAAATTTTCATTCTGTATCTTTTTTGTACAGTGGCCGTTATCATCTTGCTTTCTATAATGGTGTATGGTCTTTACTTCCGGGTATTTCATCATTCTTTTGAAGAGTAGACGTCTTTGGGTCTTAAGAGGGTACCAACAGTACCACCCAGCTTATGACAGCGTAATTGCGTGAGATTGGCAATTTTCATATGCATATAAATTGAATACGATTATATAAATAATAATTAGAAAATCGAAACAATTGTATTAAGAGAAGAAACATTTCTAACTAAAAAACTTTACTAGAATTAAAAATAAACAAATTTATCTGTAGCAGTTATATTATAATGGAATTTGTCTTTTCATGTCTATTAAATGTCTTTATACTGTTAGATATCCAGAGACATGTTTTGTCATCTCTGTCACATGTATGGCTAAGCGCACATAAATTAAAGGCCAAAACTTCAGTTGTTGGCTCGTAGCGTTCTACCGGTTCTTTTCATTTTTATCCTCTTTCACACGACGGGTTAATGAGACACGCGAATAAGAAAGAGGGATTTAAAGATTCAGCATCCACATGCAAGAGCACACTATCCTTACATACATGCCTGGGAAGCCCCGCCCGCATTCCACAGTAGAGGTTTCTCATGCTATAATTATTATAAAGGTGAAGGTCAAAGACAAGTATATATTTTTGTTTGTAAATCCATTATTTCGGATCACAAATGTTATATTAATTATTATGTGAAGTATGGCGATATAACTAAGAAGGCTGTCTGCAGATTAATTTGCCAATTTTCAGGGCTTAATTCTGAATATGAATTGACCTAGAATTTGAAGCTAGACTCCAACTATAAAATGAATTTACCATTCTGTGAGGCATGTGAACAAATACAGATTTTAGAATAGAATTAAATTGTTGTATGTTGTCTGTGCAGAAAGTTTTAACTATATATTAACTATATACGATGAATAACATTGCACCACAAAATTATTACCAAGGAGTTTCTTAGAGTTCTTTTTGTGTTTATGCATAAACATGACATATATGAGCATTGAAAAATTATTACCAAGGAGTTTCTTAGGGTGATTAAGTTTCTTTTTGTGTTCATGTATGAACATGACATATGTGAGCATTGCAAAATAAACAACTTAGAATAGTACCTACTAATATTTTGTAGTGAGGATTATTTCCTATATTCATTTCCAAAAGCAAATTAGTTCCTACAAGAACGTGCTAACTCCAAATATTTCTAACCTTAGACAATTAGTTGTATGAATTTTGGCAAGGGTTAGAGTATGTTGCAATATTTTTTTTATTCATAATGGGGTAGTGATTTAATTGCCGCCCACATCGGCAATATTTGGCACAAGGCCTGGAAAGTGGGAACCCCGCAGGCTCCCCTAAAGGAGGGGCACTCCTGCAATTTTAAAAATTGCCTGAGTAAACCCCATCGGCATTTCCCGGTCGGGGCGCCTCAGGCAGCAAGCAATAAACTTGCCCCACCGGAAAGCCCGGTGGCAAGGCCTGAGAGGGTGGACCTCCTAGGTATTACCCAGACGGTGTACCTCAGTCCAACAGGGGCTGGGGCGGTTCCCGGCCCCTCACCTGTTGTGCTGAATGTCAAGTGACGAATCCTTGACTTGTACTACCCTGTCTCATTGCAGCCGAAGCCGCTAGGAGACCTTCCCCATCAAACGAGTGTTTGTTTAATGGGGTATGGTCCCTCACAGTTGGCAGATTCTATTTATAAACGCTGCTGCTAGGAACTGACGAATCAAATTAATCCACGTTCTGCTACCAACCAATCAGAAACTAGAATTGCTCCATAAAAATTAAACCTTTTTTGTAGCAACCTTGCATATGTTTGCTACGAGACCCGACGTATGCTACACAGTAAAAAAATTATCACAAGAATTATCTAGAGATACAATGAAGGGTTTCAATATAGCTAATCAAGTTTAAAAGTGGACTAAGGAACATAATTTAGGATTTAGAAAATAAATAAAAAATCCCCTACAATTAGAAGGATTTTCTGATTCAGATTGGGGAAACGACGAAGATCGCAAAAGTATATCTGGATATTGTTTCAGACTATCAAAAAAATGTGCCTATTATTCATGGAAATCTAAAAAGCAACAGATTGTATCTGCTTCTACTTGAGAAGTGGAATTTATCGCAACAACACATACTACGCAGAAAGCACTCTACCTAAAAAATGTCCTAAAGACTATTGTAGAGCCAGAATTAACTAAAAAAACAGGTAATAATTGAGATAATCAAGGCAGTATAGTCTTAGCACAGAACACATTAATCAACCAAAGATCTAAGCATATAAATATTAAATACCACTTAATCAGTAACGAGGTGAAAAAGGGATCCATTATTTTAAATTACATATCAGAACAAAATATCCCTGATTTATTCACAAAACCAGCGAGAAGAATAAAGTTAAAGCGTTTGCCCCAATACTTGTCGGGGGATTTGGCTGTGAATAACTTTTCACCGGCCTATATATATATATATATATATATATATATATATATATATATATATATATATATATATATATATATATATATATACAATATCGGCCATAATATAAGGAAGGGAAAAAATTACAATATTAAAATAAAATAAAATTACGATTCAATATTGAGAAATATTTTACTTTTAAATTATAACTGTGGATTTATGCTGCCCAAAAGTTAAGGAACGAAATAGAAACTTTATGTTTTTTTAATGCAAATGTTTTAAAAAAATAAATTAATTCAATATTTAGTGAACATCCCTTTATTCTTTATGACCTCACTGCATCTTCAACCACAAGACTGGATTAGTTTCTTGCAAAATTCAGAATTTATCTTTTCCCACTCTTCCTTCTATAAATCCCACAAATGATTTTGATTTTGGGGATTCCTCGTCTGTGCTCTTTCTCCAATCATTTTCCAAACATTTTCTATCGGATTCAAATCCGGACTCTGCGCTGGCCAGTCCATTACTCTTATTTCTTCTTCCTCAGGGTAACTTATCACTTTTTAGCTTTATGTCAAGGGGCGTTATCTTGCATAAAAATTCTTGGCTGATTAGGTGAAAGGCGTAAGCTCTCAATGACATGTTGAAGGAGCTGCTTATAAATCTCCGCATTAACCCTACCATAGATTCGAACTAGATGATAAACTCCTTCCGAGGATATCATACCCCACACCATTACACTCCCCCTCCGAATTTAAGTGTCTTTTAAACACATTTGGAGGATAATCGTTCACCTGCTTTATGCCGTACATGCTTCTTTCCATCAGATCCAAACAAATTGAACTTGGATTCATCGCTGAAGTGAACCTTAGCCCATTGTTCATCAGTCCAGACGACATGCTCATGGGCAAACTTCAAACGGCTATTTTTGTTCTTCTTGGAGATCAAGGGTTTAGATACTGGCACGCTGGCATGCAATTCGGCAGCTGCTAACCGTCGAGAAACAGTTTTTCTAGATATATTTTTCCCAGTCTGTTCATTAAAATCACGAGAAATTGATGTTGCGGATTTGAATCGGTCACTAAGAGCCTGCCTTACCATAATCCTATCTTCTCTTTGAGACGTTTTAGGGGGTCTGCCGGTTTTAGGGATGCTTCTAATGTATTTTTATTCTTATATCGAGCTATCACACGATGAACAACACTTTTTAATCTTCGAACGATATTAGAAATTGTTGAAATTGATTTCTTTTCTTTGTAATTGTCTAAAATTAATTTTTTTTTTCTTGGAGAGACAGAATTTTGCGAGTCGGTGACGCCATTTTTCTTTGTTGTGCTTATCAGCAGTTCCAATATTAAAAACTAGCTATTTTAACGTAAAGTTTAGTCTCTTAAAAATAGATTTTCTATTTCGTTCCTTAACTTTTGGCCAGGATAAATCCACAGATATAATTTTAAACTAAAATATTTCTCAATATTGAATCGTGTTTTTTTGGTACTAGTTTATACACATTGGTTCTATTTGTTTATTCTGAGTATTTTAGAAAAATCCATGCGCTAATTTTTGAAATATACATGAATAATTGTAATTTTTTCCGTTCCTTATATTATAGCCGATACCGTATATATATATATATATATATATATATATATTGAAAATATGTGTATATATATATTTCTATCTATTGAAAATATGTATATATATATATTTCTATATATTGAAAATATGTGTATATATATATATATTTCTCTATATTGAAAATATGTATATATATATATATATATATATATTTCTATATATTGAAAATATGTATGTGTGTGTATATATATATATATATTGAAAATATGTCCTGGGCAAGACGTTAAACTGCATCCATTTTGTTTTTATTAACACTTTATCCTACTAATGCGTAGCTAATACTTTTACTGAAATAGAAATAAAAATATTTTAAAAAAATCACTTTTTTGAAATTATATATATATATATATATATATATATATGTATATATATTATTTGAAATTATATATATATATTATTTGAAATTATATATATTATTTGAAATTATACATATATATATATATAAATAAGCATGCAATATATATATATATATATATATATATATATATATATATATATATGTTGCATGCTTATTTTAAGGGGCGCATAAATTACAATTTATTTTCTATTACTTTTATTTTACGCACATTAGTTTCTCATTTATCGAAAATGTCCTATTTGTTGCATTGTTTTAATTAAGAAAGGAAAAATCATTTTTTTAAAACAAATATTTTTTTAAAACAAATATTTTTTTAAGACAAATATTTTTTGAAGACAAATACTTTTTGAAAACAAATATTTTAAGAAAGAAAAAAATCATTTTTTTTGAAAAATTACACTTTACTTTTATTTTAGTTTTCTTTCTTTTTCAAAAATGTCTTTTTGCATTGTTTTAATTAACGAAAAAACGAAAACACTCTGTTTAATGGGTATATATTGCATATATCTATATATATATATTTGTATATATATACATATATATATGCAATATATATATACTAGAAAAAGTACCCGTCGGTTACTGGGTTCAAAAGCAGCCTAAGGAAAATGGACTCTGATTTATTAAAGTATGATAGGTTATGAAAAGGAAGGGTTGTAAAGAGATAACTTCGAATTTGAGGGTATCAAAACCAAAGCGAAATATGATGAAAGTAAAAATAGATTAACCACATAATTTATTATACCATACCTATTCACACTGAAACACTTATCACCATATTCTGTGGATCTATATAAAAGAAAACCTTGTTAAACTTTGTGACATATTTCCATTCTATGGAGGTCAGGCGCGAACGAACACCCCATAATTTTATTATACCGCATTTCTTCGAACTGAAACATAATTATCAAAGTATATTTACGCAGATAGATATTAAAAGTCTTTATTAAAGTTTGTGCGTATTTCCATTCTATGGAAACCAGGCGCGAACGAAGACCCCATAATTTTATTATACCATCCCTATTTAAGTTAAAACATACGTATCAAAGTATTATTATGTATATCTATATCAAAAACACTTTAAACGTTTTTTTTTTTAATTTTTAATTTTTTTATTTTCATACTTTGTGGATCAGGCGCGAACGTAGACCCCACAATTTTAATAAACCACCGTTCTGCCAGATCAAACATACCCATTCCTGTGTCTCGATAAATCTTCTATCATTATATGTAATCAGTTTTTTCAAAATAGTCAACCATATAGGAGCCTGTTCGTAACCAAACACACACACACACACACACACATTTAGCTTTATATTATATATATATGTGTATATATATATATATATATATATATATATGCGTTTTTGAATGAGACTGCATAATCATACTTAATAAATAGTTTCATTTTTTAAGGTAAAAATAAAAATCCATTTCTTTTATTTCTCTTCTATACACATATGTATATTTTTTGACATTTGAAAAAATTTTAAATGGCTTCTTTTAAAATACTCAAATTTTAAGATCCAAATGGTTTCTATTTTTATTATGTATAATTAAATATAATATATATGTATTTCTGCACAGACTTATAAATTAACCAAAAGGACTTCACCATTATATAAAAAATACAGGCTGCAATATTTTTTTAATTTATAATGCGGTATGCTGCCTCATAGTTGGGAGATTCTATTTATAAACTATGCTGCTAGGAACTGACGAATCAAATTAATTCACATTCTGCTACCAACCAATCAGAAACCAGAAATACCCCATGAAAATTAAACCTTTTTTTTAGAAACTTTGCATATGTTTTTTTTTGTGTCAACACGGGAAAACTCTTTTCTCTTTGGCTACAAAATTATAAAGTAAGAAACCTGTACAAAACAACTGTCTACTGAGAAGCCGTCATCTCCAGGACTTGTATAGAACAACTAATTATAAGAAATTGTTCTGAAACTAAACATGGCTTCCAATTCAAGCGATTAGCAGATCTAAGACTAACTTGTCGGTAAACAGAAATGCTACAGGTGGCGTTTTATTGAACGTTTGATTCCCTAGAAAAATGCAAGTGTCACATAATATGACAAAGAAGGAAGTCTTAATTGGGAAACAGGACAGGCAAGATGTGTCTGAAAATGTAAAAAAAAAACCTCGATGTCTGGCCGTCTACGTCTCTCAGTTTCCATTGTTAAGACTAACTTTGAAGAAAAACTGAATAAAAAGTAATTAGTTTATTAGATATTAGTTTTTTTCTCCCATGAATAATTTCTATTTAAATAAAACATTTGAAAACCAGATAATCTTCATTGTGTTTTACTACATGTATACTTTTTGTTCGTTAAGTTTAATCAAAGAGGTCAAAAACGACAAGTCAGGAACAATAATTAAATCGACTATAAAATAAAGAACTTGATCGATTGAAGGCGAAAACACAAGTGAGAAAAAAACTATGCATTTATAAAAAAACTATGAACTTTTGTTGAACATTAAATTATTACATTAAGTCTAATTAACAAAGACTATATAACATGTGCTTCGAGTGAGAGGATCAGATTTTTTATCACAGTGATAGACCAAGGTTTAATCCGGTGTAATCAGTCTTTTGTAAACGTTTGACTCATAATCTTAGCACATCTAAAAATGCATCCTAGAGCAATCGACACATACATGTCATAATAACGTTGCACACCAGTTTTCGTTATTTCACCCAAGTTAAGCAACGTTTAGCATGGTCAGTACGAGATTAGTAACTATTTGGGAATACCAGGCGCTATATATAGAAAGACTAGCAAAAACCTAATGTCATCATTTTAACATATGGGAATATACATGCAAATAGAGGATGCTTGTAAATTAATATTACCATGAAACTTGTTTTTTCGACTGAAGCCAGTTAAACACATTTAGAGTGAATACTGTTTCCACACACTATGATACTCGATGCGTGTTTGCTTTTGGAAAGTCGTCAGCAACCTAGGAATCCATCCGATGATTTCAACAGACTCTGCACTATTCATGAACTTTTCGGCGATTTGGTGAATAGTCAAGCATGGATCTTTAAAAAACGTCGCCTCATCATGGCTTACAGTTGCCTAATCAATGACAGATGAATAGCAACCAGATGTAGGTTCTGCTGCTACAGACTTCATGACATATGGGAATTTACAATTAGTTCAGAATTGTAATTTGCCACATGACCCATAGATATGTAAATCATTGCATATGCAACATTTCTATTAGATCAGACAAACACAAGTGGGTCAAGGTCATAATTTATTGAACGTCCCTCGTAATTTGAAAATATATTGCATAATAAACATTTTTATGGACATAAAAATGATAAAAATGGTAAAACCTGAAGTAAATATTAAGACATGGATACGTGATATAAAATGTTTTATTGAGATGTATTACATTTTAACAAATTATTGACACGTGATATAAAATGTTTTATTGAGATGTATTAAATTTAAAAAAATGGACACGTGATATAAAAATGTTTTATTGAGACGTATTAAATTAAAAAAAATATAAAGACTTTGTTTTTAAAAGAAAAATAATTACACAATCGAAGGATCATATTCTTATCTTTAGTTTTTGCGTGAGAGAGTGACACAAATTTTTAACACAAGAATGCCCACACACGTAACAAGAATGTGGTTTTTTTACTTTTTCAACATTTTTCAGTTTAGTTTTAAAACAGAAGAGCTACATTACAAAAATGTCTTTTCAGTTTGTTTTTTTTACTTTGTGGAGCAATTCGAAACATACTTGGCTGGTATGTGTACATGCTTCAAGGGGTCAATTGATTAACAAAAATGCAAAAAACTATTATGGTTACACCCTGTTAGTTTTATGGGTGTCGGTCATGAGAGCGACACAGAATGTCGTCATTTCTATGCAAATGAGACAGATGAATAAAAAGAGACGTGCAGCAAATAGAGGAAATAAGAAGAAAGCATGCCACAAACGCGTGCAAGTCAACAGAAAATTTTGGAGCTGGAAGGGTTTTTATTACGAATTCATATCCGTGGGCACATTTATGGACAGTTGTTATCTCTGTTATCTCATAATTTATAAGGTTTTGTCTTTTAGGAATTTTGTTTAAATATTTATCAGAATTTTTCATAAAGCCAGCTGTATATTTCATCTGCCTTCGTCTTTTTGGTTACAATTTTCCTCGGTCAAAGTTCTCAGAAATCAAGGGGCTCCATACCTGGGGTCCACACTTGAACTCTATATGAGATACATAAATATTTGAATTTAAAGTTCTTTTGTCTTCCGTATGTTTTTGCATATGGCACAACAAAATGCCAAGAACAACATACTTCACAGGAATGTGGTTGTCTTTTTTAATTAATTCTTTTTAGGCTGGTGATGGCGCATCCTACCAGATGCCAGCTATTTAACTTTTTTCTATATGGTATGTAAGACCATGGTATTTCTTTATTTTTTCCTCTCACTCTGTTTAGCCTAGAAACGTAGCTATCGTTACCCGAGCCATAGTATATTGTGCATGAAATGTAGGACTATTAAATATGTAACATTTGACAGATCGTAATATATTTACACATTCCATCGTATTCCATAGCAATCCTTTAGAAGAATCTGACAACTGTGATACAAACTGCACTTGGAATTGTTCATCAAGCTTTGATACAGAGCAATCACTAAAATTCTGTCCTGATATTGTTAGAAATATCCTCCTTTAAGAAAGTCTATACAGCCTTCCTAATTTTGGTGAATAAATTCAGAAAACAAACGCTACACTGTGGTTTGACACATTTTTCCAATTTTCTGTAATAATTTTGACGAATTCATACTGAAAGATCATCATACATTATTTCCTGTATGAAATTTGACTTCTGTGCAAAAGAACCACATACTTCACAACAATGTGGTTTCTCTCCCGTATGTGTTTTAATATGACTCAACAAATGTGACTTCTCTGCAAAAGAACTATATACTTCCCAACAATGTGGTTTGTCTTCCGTGTGCATTATCAGATGATAACACAAAGTCAAATTTTCATATAACTCAACAAGCCTTACTTCTGTGCAAAAGAAGAATCACATACTTCACATGAATGTGGTTTGTCTCCCGTATGTGTTTCTATATGCCGCAACAAATATGATTTCTGTGCAAAAGAAGAACAACATACTTCACAAGAATGTGGTTTCTCTCCCGTATGTATTGTCATATGATTCAACAAATTTGACTTCTGTGGAAAAGAAGAACCACACACTTCACAAGAATGTGGTTTCTCTCCCGTATGTATTTTCATATGCTGCAACAACTGTGATTTCTGTGCAAAAGAAG
>NC_136527.1:35421507-35451507 GCF_053919585.1 Euprymna scolopes
TTCAATCGAAATTAGATTGTAAAATTAAAATAATTCAAATTTTAAAGTTAATAAAATCATCATCATCCGATATATAAATGGGGGCATATAAAACAAAACGAGAGATAAACGTGAATTCGTGAGGTATATATATTTTTCACTTCCTGATATAATATAGATGAGTATTGGCTGAAGAGAGCTTGGTATGGATATCTAAAACCGTCCTAATTATAGGACTTTAAACCGACGGTACCAATGACTTGTCTCATCTAACAAGTTTCTGTACACAAAATACAATATATATATATATATATATATATATATATATATATATATATATATATGCGTGCGTGTTTGTGTGTGTGTTTGCCGTGCATAACATGACAAACAAAAACTTTTTCAAACTTATTTTTTCTCTGTTTCTTTCGTGTTTCTTTACAAATATTGATTTTGAATTGTTTTATTTTGTTCTTTCGTCAGTAGCATTTACTATTGTTATAATTAAGCAGCTATTTTTACATTTCCTGCAGAGACCGAATTCAGAATTGAAAAAGGCAGTGCGGTCAGTAATAAGATCTATAACAGGAAAATAGTGTCGTTGCAATGTAGAAGGAAACGTAGTTACAGGAGGTGGGTGGATGATGTAGAGCAGTATTTTAGGGTGACCATACCAACCGAGGAAGAAAAATATCAGTGATCCTGCCTTTAGATAATATATTATTACCTCGCAGAGTATACTATCGTGATCAGCAACATGAGATCACTCTAGAAGAGATGCATCAATCTTTTACTTTTGTAAGGGTTAACATTTGGAAAGCAAGGAAAAAACTGATAGAGAATTCGGATAAGAAAACAAAGTCCATATATTTTAAGAGTGGAGATCTGGTTTATTATAAGAACCACCACAGTTGTGACGTAATCCCCCACTGAAGAGCTTTAGAATACCCAGAGGGCTCAGGACGGGTCGAATAACTACGCTGAGATAGCTAATCATCCCCGGATAGCGCCAGAAAACCTGAGGATCTAAAATGGAGAATATAAATATTTATATATTTTATTTCATGAGAAAGTTGATGACAGGAAACTCGAAACATAACATTGCGAGTCGTGATAATTAGTAATTCAAATCCTAGGTTTGGAAATTGTAGCCACATAAAACCTGGGCTTTTCGATTGCGTGGCGAGATCTTATTGGCTGGGAGAGCGGCCACCCCATCCACATACCTTACTATATATACGACTGTTATGCGAAAATTAGTCAGAGAAGAAGAGAGTGCTTGTTGATTTAAAGAGGAACAGACCGTATAGAGCCAGTATCCCTCTACCTACTCATCCACCCGTCTGTCGCTGTCTGAAGAGATTTGAGACTCTGAAAAACTTACTAAGAACTGAATGATATTTGTAAAAGCATTTGTAAATAACTTTGCGAAATTAAGCTTCAGTTGTTATTCGGTTTCAGCATACCAGATTTCATGTAATAAACTCAAAGAAGACTAGACGACACGAGCCGAGAAATCAAGATAAGTAGGGGTCCGAAACAAGTTTCTTCACGAGGAGGCGTTACACAGTCGAGGAAAGCTAGATGTATGTTGGAAACCAAATTATGTAGTCATAGATAAAACAGGCTCCGTCTCATATAGGATGAACGATCAGTTGACATGTTCATGATAAAGGTGCATGCGGAACATCTGCTGACAATGTCGATCCAGGAATAGCACATTTCTAGAACGAAAATACCATTAAGAAAGACCACATTGGCTTCTCCGATGGAGTCCACTGAGTCAGATAGCAATTCAGCCATGGAACAAACTGATATCACAATATGAAGAAGTAAAGATCAACAGGAAAAGCCGGATGAAGAGTGACATATTATTAATGGAGATGATAGTACTAACACGTAGCATGACTTTGAGTTATCCCCTATTTGCATCACTTGAATGTCAAAGATGATAACAGGATCCATTTGAAAAGGCTTAGTGTAGGTTTGGAGTTTGGAAGTGGGGAGGAGGAACAAGTGAGAGGGAGTTGTTTAGGTTGGGTAAGATCTATATGCTTTGTTTAAAAAAATATTCGGTACTGTTGCATAATTTGACACAGATTCTTGGTAATTCCCGAGAACCATGGATCAAGCAACCAGAAATCATCAGTTAAAGCCGAGCATAGTTCAAATGTTGAAACACTAAATCGACTTTTTTATTTGTTTATTTATTATGTAATGTTTTTATATTTTTCTGGTGATGTTAAGGGGTCGGTAGTTTTTTCTGATTATTTATTTTTTAATTCATTGGGTGTGCATTTGTTTCTCCAATGAAAAAGCGCTATTGAAATGGAAGGAGGCGAATTTCAAATTGGAAGAAAGTGAATAAACAAAAAAACTAACAAATTCAGTTTCAAACATTCCAAAAAAAAACTTTACTGAAAAAAAGCCTTAAAAAACGAAAATATTTGTTCTTACACCTAACAAGTTACAGTTAGAAAAAAGTAAAACATTCATTTTTTCTTGATAAAAATTGTTGATAAATAATTTGCAAACAAATTTTTATTTCAATAAATAAAAATATTTTCAGTCACTTACAGGTTTTTGTTATTTTTGATAATTTGTATTTGCATTATTTTTTCTCGTTCATTTTGAAATTACTGTTACATCGCTCGGCTTAAACCAATGATTCTCAGTCTTGCCTGATCAATGCTCGATGGGAATTCCCGATAATCTGGCTCAAATTCTGAAAGTGTACTAATTATTCCTTTCTCGGGGTTTGTTTCATGCATGATACTTTGAAAGATGATTATAGTTAACCGTTTGAATTTTTATTAACTCGACCAGTAAGCACGCCTGGGAGTAATCGAGTATCATCTACTGTATTAAGACATTAATCTTTAGGTGAGTCTAATGATATAAATGTTGTTTTATCACCATACTTCATTCATGTGTATGTAACTGACACCCCCATTGAAAAATGGTATGGTCCAGTGACATTATTGATGAATGAGTGAGCTGACGCTGTCATTGTTGAAGGAATTTCACTGCATATTGTGGCCAACCTGGACTCCAATACAAACTACTTCCCCAGTGACAAGATTAGCTACCTCACTGATCAATAAATCACCAGACCATACCATTTTTCAGTGGGGGTGTTAGTTACATACATATGAATGAAGCACATAGTAAAACGACATGTCGTTATGTTAAAGATTACAACTTGGTGTCATGAATGTGGAGTCAGACTATGTTGAAAATAATATTTCAGGCATACCATTCATAATGAATGAGTACATATAGGGTTCAGAGACATTCTATAAGTGAAGGGCAGACATTTTCCTAGAGGTAAAATGGGAATTTTTCATTGTATTTTCGTATTTTAAAGCATTTTTAATGATAAGTAACAGAATTCAATACTTTTGGCCCAAAATTGACAGAACCGACGAAAATGTTAAACAAAAGAAAAAAAAACTTATTCTTAGAAAAAATGTTAATAATAAAAATGTAATGACTTAAATTAACAAGATAGAAACGACCCCCAAAATTGTTTATACGATCAATATTCGTACAGAATGCAGCTTGCAAAAAAATGACAATTGTTTTCAAGTAGAAATTTATGAATATGGTTATTTTGATGTAAATAAAAAAGAATAATGGCAAAAATGAAAAAGAAAAAAATGATATGCACATATATTGAAAGGGTAAGTGACCTATGGAATACATTCGACACTGATTTTAAATGTTGTACAATGTTTGTTGTTGGTTATTTTGTGTTATAATTGTGTTTTGTTGATTTGAAAAAGAACATATATATATATATATATATATATATATATATATATATATATATATATTAAACTGATTCTGATTGTTGGAGAATTTCATTATTGTATTTGTTTTGTATTGTAATAATTGTTTTGTTGAATTGTGAAAAAAAGTGTAAATTGATGAGATGCTAGAGAGCGTTGAGATGGAGGGGGAATGGAAAAATATGTGAATATTTTTTAAATATTAAGAAGGGGGTGTCGTGTGTTGAACATGCACACACACAAAGCAACACATGACAGCTCGTAACAAATGCATGGAACGATGAGTTGTCAATATTGATATCGTCAGTGGTAGAAAGGTCAATTATTTGACGCAGGCAGCTGTTGAAGATGAGCGTACTTGCAAAAAAGCAGGTCACATATATAGGCCAGAGGAAAAGGCAAAAGAAGAAAGAACCATACACTAAACCGGCAATCAACATCGCACATGTGTGGCTCGATTCATACGAGCTAATAGGGTTGCAGAGTCCGAGTCAGAAGGAGTTGGAGGCTTTAGCTGGAGTCGGAGTCAGAGTCGGAGTCAGAATTTTTTATCCGACTCCGACAGTCCAATGAATTTATTTGTTTTACATTGTTTTCCTGTTTGGTTCTATCAGTCTTTTTAATTGTATTTTCACATCAAAGAAGCCACATTGCCACTTTGTTGTAGATGGCTACTATCAGGGACCTAAGTTTAAGAGGTACTACGTAGGGAGTTTAGCAGCAAGATGTCTGTTTACATTACACTTGACCTTCTGCATGTCAGTACAGTTAGGGAAGCAGGAACCCGGAAGAGAATTCCAAAGTCTAGCAGTTCTGGGAAAGAAGCTATTAGAGTAGAAGGCTTTCTTACATCTGGGGATCTCTACTGTGTAGGGGTGGCACTTCGTTGCTTGTTGGGTTTGTCGGGAGTATTTTCATTGAGTGAGTACAAGTGCTTGTAGTTCGTCAGAACACCGACCATTAAAATACTTGTAAAACAAGAAGAGGAAATCAATATTTCGTCGATAGGACAAGGGCTGAAGCTTAGATGACAGTTCAAGTACCAGATGCACCAGCCCAAATATGAGAACAGTACTGCATACATGGGCGAATGGTGGCTTTGTAGAGGCACAGGATACGTTCAGGCGGAAGTAACTTTCTAGCACAGTAAAGAGAGCCGCCTTCATTGCAATAGCCTTAGCAATGATCTCCCGCATTTATATCATATTCTTTAGACATACGTCCATCGAGGACAACCTGGATTCTCCTCACATTTAAGGATTTAATTATGCTAAGCATTAATCCAATAGAACCATAGATTTTCTTTTCATGAGAAAACAATCGTGCCATACCCTTCAAAAGCTTTAGATATAGGGCTATTGGCCTCCCCTCCCCTGTCTTGTCCAGTGCTTGGTATATACGTTCAGAGATTACAGTGAGAATATCTGCAGTAGAACAGTCTTGCCTAAATCCATATTGATGGTCAAACAGAAGTTTTGCAGCTGTAAGGTGGTGGACTAGAGCTTGATTAATTAAAGATTCAAATATTTGGTGAAAAGCGGGAGAGATTAATTGGGCAATAATTTAATGTGTCAGTTCATTGGCCAGAAATTTTGTAAACTGCTACCACAGAAACAGTATTCCAGCCCAGCCAGCCTGAATGATCGGCCCATCATCGGCCCATTACAGTGTTTGTCGGCTGATTGTCGGTTATGTAATGGGCCGATCATTCAGGCTGGCTGGGAGCTGTCAGGAAAGCAAGATTCGTAAAGACATTTGTTAAAGAGTTTAGAGAGAACTGGAGAAACCCCAGCGGGATAGTTTTTTAATAGCACAGCGGGGATGAGATCAGGTCCACATGCTTTTAAGGTGTCTAGGATTTTTATGATTTTATGTGCTTGAGAAGGAGTGATTCTCAGATCATCTAGTGTGGTTTCTGTCCACAGGGGAAAATCAGGGAGAGAACGGTTTGCTGGGCCCAAGGTAGAGTTTGAGGGAAAATAATGGGCAAACATGTTAGCTGTCTCAGTTGCTGTGCAAACAACCTTATGATTGTTGGATATTGGAGGAATTACTGACTACCCATTATTTACTACACTATTGTAGATTTTCCAGAAATCATGAGTTCCTAATTTCTGCGCTTCAATGCGTTTCCTGGTGGTTTCAGTATATTTACTATTAGTTATCACTGCTTCTTTCTTACAATTACTTCTAGCTTCTATATACTTTGTCTGTTTGTACAGGACTTATGCTGGATAAATATGTATGCCTGTTGCCTTTGAGCAATGGCAGCTGCGCAAGTAGGAGAAAACCATTGGGGAGAGTGAGGTTTGCTATGGAACTTTTGTGTAGGAACATATGCTTCAATTGCTGCTTTGAACCATGCTGTATTCCCATTTGCGCACTGTTCTGTAGGAAGACAAAAGATATTTTCCCTTCTGGCGTTTCTGGTGTGATCTCTAATGGCATCCCAGTCAGCCTTGTTTTAGTATGTTGTCGTTTTGAGCAATGGCTCTTCAACTTTGGGTCGAGAGTTTAGAGTGATTCTATTATTATCACAGCATGATCAGCATTCCTAAGTAGGCAATCAGCATTTGTTAGGCAATCCTTAGGATATCTTGTCAGAAATAGATCCAGAAGTGATGTTTGCTGGTCCTGGCGATCTGCGAGATGGGTTGGGAATGTTACTGTCTGTGTCAAGAAATGGGATATAGCAAAGTTATGGATGATGCTACTAGCTGTGTCAGTGTAGTTAGAGAAGCCAAGCAAATTTATAGTACAATCCTGGATAGATGGAGATCAATAAAGAAAATACAGGTAGCTAACGCTATGTTGTAGTTAGTTTAAAGCCTGGTCACCTGATTCTAGTTTAGATTCCCGAGACATGGAGAGGGTGTTACAAATATAGACTCGTCCATTCCTCTTACAGTCCTTACAGAAAATACGAAAGAAACTGTAGCCATCAACAAAATGTTTTATATACACTTAGACTCCAACCAAAACCTCATCCCTAGGACCAATCATGCAGCTTCCAGGAAGTTAAGTAACTCGATTGCGAGATGATTGACCTACCACATGGTGAGGAGAATTGTTCAATTTGGATTTTTGATTGCATATCTTTGAGTGTCTCTTCTTTCTCTTGTTCTTCCTATATGGGCAGAGGAGAGTTTTACCTATGCAGGTAGAGAAGAGAAGGAATTTTTGTTAGTTTCATATGATTGTAGGTGAAATATGTTAGGAAATGATCAGATTTTTTTCATGCTGCTCTGAGAAATGATGTCGTTTTAGCAAGCGATGAAAGTAAGGTGCCCTATATCCAAATAGAACTAACAAGCACGTCTCTTCCTTGTGACATTCACTAGGAGTTTATCTCAAGATGAGGAAAGAGATGAAAAGTTTACTTGCTTACATCCTCCCAGATGATTATCATAGGAAATATTTGAAACATATCCAAATTTCATAACAAACAAATGCATCTAAAAGGTAGATACACAGGTTCTTTTAATCATAGCCAAAAGAAAAATAAAAGATTATACAAATAACAAGAGGCGCATAACGGTTCCTTACTTTATTTCTATGGACACAAGGCTACGTTCAGTCATAACCAGAAGAAACAAAAAAGTAAAAGTCTATAACAACAGCAAAGGGTGAATAACAGCAGTAGTAATAAATGACAAGAAGAATTAACAATAAAACATACAATTCAACACCAAGAAAAATTAATAATGAATCACACTTATTGAAAAACTAAAATAATATCGTTTTTTTTTTAACTTTCAAAATACCTGGATTAAACAATTTTCCAGAAGGGTCTAACCAGCTGAAATAAATTATGAAAGAAATTAGAGATATAATACTCAGATTTTATTTAAATGCTGCTTATATAATTCAGCTATCACAAAAACACATGTTCTTGTAATATAACGTGCATGATGGTCATGTGAGAAAATCAGAAGCAGCTGTAGGATAGCTGACTAATTTAAATATAAGCAGCCACCATCTTAGCACATATGCAAATAAAGCAAGTGTACGTATACTGATGTCATGGGAAAGAGAAGAGAAAAAGGCAGAAAAAAGGATAAGACAGAATTCAAACGACAGCAATCAGACATATTTTGACTCATTTTTTGACTCATATGCCGTGTGAGACAAAATGTGCTACATGGTCGAAAAAGTGGAAACGCAAATAAAAGGTCATTTCTCAGTCAAGCTGTGCACATGGCAAATGCAGAATATTCACTTATGAAAACCCATTAATAATAATTCAAATGTTTTCATCTATCACAATAAATGTCTCCCAAAATATGAAATAGTTTAATTTTATGTCGACTTTACTTTTTAAAACAGAATTATAGTTAAAGTGTACTATCACACTTGGCTGGTTCTTGGGCTTCAGGCCGGGATCAAAGTGTAGTATCTGTTCCGGCAGATACTGCAAGCAAAGACCATATGTGGGGTTGCCCCCACATATAAGACCTTGGTCAATGTAGGGGCAACCCTTCATATCAATTGCCACTATACAGCTCCCCTATTCCCGGGGAGTTGGTCTCCATTTCCCCTTCACTCCTCACATTAAAAATCGGCCTTGTGCCTAATTTGCTCAGTGAGGGAGCAAATAAATACCCAGTAAGTGTTATTTTTACAATATTTGCATGATAAATAACACTCAAGATGAGAACAGTAGTCTTAATAATCTAAATAATACAAAGAATCATGCCTCATCTAAAAAATTCAGAACTTTAATATTGTAATTTGTTTAAAAATCATTGTAATTTTTTTTTTTTTTTAGTCAACAATATTTGTAAGGTTTATTGTTTTGGTTAATGTCTAAAATCTTTCCAAAACCCTCAAATTCCTTTACAATGACGACTTTTAGAAGTTTTCTTTTCAAGGATGCTGAAAACAAATATATACTTCAAAAATCGGTGCAGAGAAATAGTTTCATGATATGAAAAATTTACTTTTCAAAAAGTGAGAGATAACATTTAAATATAAATTAAAAGTAAATTGAGCACCCACTTTACGAACACTATGGGAGGGGGTAATTTTTTGCATTTGTTTTTTGAGCGAAAAGTATTTTGTTTTTGTTTTCTTTTCTGATTTCCTCTTTCAATAAAGACACAAAGTTATTTAAGAACAAAAATAAAGTATAATCTGTATACAGATACGTGTCATTCCTTATGTTATCAATGATGACCATTTTTGTATGTGCGCACTCGCACATATATTTACCACAAACAAGTAGTTTTCCAAATATTAAGCAATGTAATTCCTTATGTTATCGGCGGTGGCCAATTCTGTATGTGCAAGTGCATACTTAATTGGCCACCACTTATAACAAATAATTACATTTTTTTATATCCAGATACTTGTTTGCAGCAAATTTTAATGTGATATTCGTTTTCAGCATACCCAGAAACCCATCGAAGTTGTAAGGGTAACGATGATTGTCAGCTGGAAAGTAAATAACAATTTATCAAAACGGCTTTCAGGCAGGCCTACAAAACAAATAAAAAAAATTATCACCATGTGGTCAGAAAGTGGGTGCTTATTTTACATAAAATTTATATGGAAAACTGATCTCCACTTTTTGAAAAAGTAATTTCCTCATATCATGGAAAATAATTCTCTGTGCGACTTTTGAAGTATATATTCGTTTTTAGCACACCGGAAACACTAGGTGTACCAGAATTTGGGGGGAATTTTTGACACCCCTAACACGAAACTGTGAATAAAATATTAAAAAAACTCGTAATTTCTCTTTTAAAAGTGGGTTATTTATTTTCTTTCTGGATTATACTTCCAAAATAAACTATTAAAATTGTATAAAAAGTAACAGAAATATTATTTTTTTTATTTAAACAAAAAACAGTAATAACATTAATTGGATTTTACGAGTTCAGTATTTTTAAATTTTTAAACTTTAAAAATCTATCAAAATTTTTCTATTGATTCTATTTTTACGATATTTTCAGGGTCAATGTGAAATTTTATGCTCTTTCCAATGAACTGAATATAATATTTTAGACAAACGTTTTTTTTACTTCACGCCCCCCTATTTTGAAATGTCTATTAAAATGTAAATAATTAATTTACTTACCAAAGTTTTATATATCACAAATTGAAGATAAAAGATCAATAAATAATATATTATAATTTACAACAAAAAAGAAGTGTTTTTTTTTGAGAAATTTACCTATAAAGTCCGAAGTTTAAAACTTTTTTTAAAATCACGTTTTTTTTTTTTTTTTTTTTTTTTTTTTTTAAATAAAACCTTGGTCCTTGCTCCTTTAATTGAAAATAAAATTAGGGTTTGAATTACATTTTTCGAGTAGTTATGTGCTTGGAAAGACACGGGGTCGAATTATTCAATATTTTTCACGCAGTTTCTGACACCTATCGAAACACTATAAAATAATTTGCTGAAAAAAAAATGAAAAAACAAAAGACATTTCTTTTAACTTTAAACGTCAGAGCGATCCGGAATGAATGGTGAACACTGAGAGCTTGGGGGTCAGTGTTAAGGAACGGACGACACTGAGAATAGAGGGATCAGTGTTAGGAACGGACGATACTGAGAACAGAGGGATCAGTGTTTAGGAACGGACGACCGGTAGGGAGCTAGATTGCGAACCAGAGGAACAACGTACGAGCGAAGTAGCAGACCAGAGGTGCAAGGTGCAAGCGAGGTAGCGGGCCAGAGGTGCAAGGTGCAAGCAAGGTAGCGGACCAGAGGTGCAAGCAAGGTAGCGGACCAGAGGTGCAAGGTGCAAGCGAGGTAGCGGAGCAAGGTGCAAGCGAGGTAGCGGACCAGAGGTGCAAGGGAGGTTGCAGGCGGGAGATGCAGGAGGATGAACGTGCAGTGCAGGAAACTGCAGGCAGGAGATGCAGGAAGCTGGAGGCTGCAGGAGGCACCAAGGGCTGGAAAAGGCTGCTGCTGGAACTGTAATGAGGAGGGCTAACAGAGTAAACAAAGTGGTAGGTCTTTCGTAGGAACCTAGCCCTGAAAAGGGCACTTTGAATTACTGCTGTTGCTGCATCAGCGCTGGTTCTGGAGTGGTTATGAGGAGGGCTAACAGAGTAAACAAAGTGGTAGGTCTTTCGTAGAACCTAACCCTGAAAAGAGCACTTTGAATTACTGCTGTTGCTGCATTGGCGCTGGTTCTGGTTCTGGAGTGGCGCTGCTGCTACCGCATGAGATCCTTCGGCAAGTGAGTGCATCTCCAAATTCGGGGACTCGTAGCCCCCTAGCCGGCTTAACTTTTTGGGCCGAGAGGGTGTTACAAGTTACATCGCTCTCAGAAAATGAATAAATGAAGGTCATTAATTTCAGACGAAATTTTTACAAATCAAACTTAGTTTAGAAGTTTGAGAATTGTATTTTAATTCATTCCGTCTGAAACAAAAAGACAATCATTTAGCTTTTAACCATAAAAGATTAATTTTTGTGTATATTTCCTTTAACAGCGAGGATGCTGGGGAAAGGAGACATAAGTAGGTCAGCTGGCCTTGCCTTTTAGGTGTGGTTATTCGTCCACTCTCCTTTCTTTTCTTCTGTTGCTCATGCTAGAAATGACGCGTGCTTATTTTATCGTATATAAAACGGTGGGTAGGTAGTTTTTCTTGCCCCCACGACAAACGGAAGAGCAAGTTCGCAGAAAATAAAATTGAAGAGTAAAAATAAAAAAGAAATTATTTCGAAATAGAGCCAATTTATTTGGTGAATATCATGGATAAAATTAATATTATTTTATTTAACATTTTAATATTTACGTGAGAGATAACATAATTGGGATCTATCAATTTTTATGAGCGAGATTACAGGTGCAGGAATCTCTTAAAGTCAAAAGTAGTAGAGTATCTGCAGGACCGTTAAAAGTAAATTTAACGAGATCAGCAATTAATAGGTTTCCACCTAGGCACATCTTCACACACATAAAATAAAAAATATAGATATTACTCCAGAAAATAACGACACTAGAAAAAGAACATGAAATCATTGTATTAAGATGAAATAACATTTATTTATGTGTTAGGAATATTAATTTAAATCGTTTCAAGGTAAATGTTTTTTTTGTTTTGTTTTTTTGTTTTTTGTAACTAGTGTTCATTATGCAGTCTTAATTAAATGAGGATCTCGTGAGAATAGCATGAAGTTTAAGATTACTGATTTTTATGAACAGAGTATCACACGTGACTTGAAATGAATGTGTATATTTTCTGAATATTTTTTTAATATTAATTTTGTAAAAATATTGAATGAGAATGAATACTACTTATCGTAATGTGCCGTAATGGCCGACGCACGTGATTTTTATGAACAGAGTGGCACACGTGGCTTGAAATGAAGGTGAATGTTTTTTGAGAGAAAAATAGTCATTAAACCATGTAATCGAAAATTTTGTGATAATTTTTATCATTAAAACCACATTAAATATTTTTGATATTATTTTTTGTGAAAATATTGAATGAATACTGCTTATCGTAATGTTCCTGAAATATTAAAACTATTTTTAATTGTAAACATCAACAATGTTTTATTTTTATATAAAAAAGCAAACAGAAATTCATGCGTTATTTTAATCTTAAAGACAATAATTTGCGATTTTAGCCATCATATCGGTGTCACTGGACACATGTATCCATAAAAAATAAAAATAAAACGGAGTTTTTAAAGAAAAGGAAATAATAAAATCCATTCATTAATTGATATTTTAAAGTTTATTATCCATTTTCATATTAAGTTAAATGAAATGCCTTCCCCCAAATAAACCACGATGAAATATTTAGTTTAAAATACAAATAACGATTTACTAAACAACGTTTTATTTACTGGATATTTTTTCCAGCATTCACCGGAAATTATTATATCCTCTAGTAAGTTCGATTTGTTTATGTTTTTCATCCTTTTGGCAAATGTGTAGTTTAGCGGCGTAAATTATTTGACAGACAAAAAACTAGAAATCGAAGCCAATGTATTGCTTTTAAAATTTGGCCTATCTAATCTTTGACATATTGGCCTTTTTGAGGCCAAATTTGCCCCTTTTTTCACTCTTGCCTGGAATCATGGTCTATGCAAGAGCGTAAAAAAAAAACCAATGGTCCATACAAGAGCGGAACAAGGCCAAATTTGGCCTCAAAATGGCCAATCTGGCAAGCCTTACAAAGGCCAAATTTTCAAAATAATAAAAAAAATGTTGAAACAATAATAAAAATTCACTTGTTTCTGTTTTATTTCAGCCGTTTTATTTGAGAGATAATGTGTTTTATATGAAACAAAAAAAAAAATGGTACTAGTGCACGTATTTATCCGTGCGGAAATAATAACGTTATTATTTAGAAAGCCATTCTTAACATGGGGTGGAGAGGGTGTTTTTAAACTTACAATTTAAGGTAATCTGGAAGAAAGAGAGAGCCTGTTTCCTCCGTGTAACTATAGGTGGCGTTACTGTCTGTCCACCCAGTTATGTATGTAATGTATATAATGGCACCCTTGAAATAAAAATAAATGTTTTTGTTATATTTTAATTTTAAACATGATTTTTTTTTGTTCTTTTGCAAACATATTTCAGTTTTATTTTTTTTTTCAAACAAAATTAAGAAAAAAGGCGGGGTCATAAAAAAAGATAAAAGAAAAAAAAATCAACGTTTTTTTAAGAGCGTAAAAATACTCGCGGAAAAACGGTTGTACCCATAAATATGTTTAAAAGAAAAATATAGCAAAAACATTTAGTTTATGCTTGCAAAAACAAAACAAACAAAAAAAACGTAAAAACAAAAGAACGTAAAAACAAAAGAACGTAAAAACAAAAGAACGTAAATGTTTTAAAATAAACAAGCAACAAAACGTAAATGTTTGGAAAAATAAAACGTAAATATGTTTGAAAAAAAAAGTTTTAAAATTAAAATATAACAAAAACATTTATTGTTATTTCAAGGGTGGCATTATATACATTTTGTGCTTCCATAACTGGGTGGACAGACAGTAACGGCACCTATAGTTAAACGGAGGAAACAGACTCTTTCTTCCAGATTACCTAATTTAATAAATAACACATTTGATAAAACTTTAATTAACCTTGAAAATACTATTTTTTTTAAAATAGCGTGGATCAATAAGTTCACTAGCACCTAAAAAATAAATCATTTTTATAAATTGTGGGTACTCATGCAGAGTGATCCGTGCTGAAATAATAACGTTATTATTTAAAAAGCCATTCTTAGCATGGAGAGGGGAGGGTGTTTTGTACCTATTCTGTACTTTAACCTTACAATTGAATAAAAAAAAACATATAAAACTTTAATTAAACGTGGAAATACGATTTAAAAAATAGCGCGGATCACTCTCTATATTAGCACCAATTTTTGTCTGTCAAATAATTTACGCCGCTAAAATACACATTTGCCATCCTTTTATACATGCATATTGAGAGTAGATACAGTAAAACAAAAAATGAAACTAACAAAATAAACAAAACAAACGAATAAACATTGTTGAGAACACAAAGAGAAAAGATAAGAATCGAGAAGTTATAAAAGGCTGAATGGGGAGTCGTATGCGTAAGGAAATAAACAACACAGCTAGAAGTAAGGGGGTCGGACATGTGGGTAAAGAAAATAAAGTTCGTAGTTAAGATGAAATAATATTAAAAAAATAACATTAAAAATATTAAAAAGTATATTCAAGAAGGAAATATGTTTCTTACCGGAGATGCTTAAACGAAATGTTAAGATAGAAAGGTTGCTAACTACAATTAGGGAACAAAATACCGATCAACCTGCCGATGTCGAGTCAGGGAAAACTCTATAAGAAAAAATGTCCGGTCAAGGGACATAACTATTGAATAACGAAGAGGCATAATATATGCAAATTATACAACTATTAAAAAAAAAACTTCTATAATTATTGTAAAGTGTTTATATTAAACAAAAAAAAATGCTTTTTTAATTGAAAAGACGGTTTAAAATTTAATCTTGGAACTTAATTCTACTGTTTTGTAAGTAAACTACTTTTTAATTACATTGTTGTCACTTTAAAAAAGATTTAAAGAAAATCAACGAATTTTACTTAAGTCAATAAAATATATGTATATATTAATTCCAAAAATCACTTACCTATGAAAAATACTATTCCATGGGCTTTTTTCCATTCTTCATTGTTAAGAATTTATCCATAATTATATTTTATATTCCATGTCTTTTTTTTTTAATATACTTTTTTATGCTAGTATTTGTGGAAAAGTTTCTTTACGTGCAATCCGAAATATGGTGTTGCAACAATGGTTATGTTGCGACACTTCACTGAAGGAAATTGATAACAATTTTTGGGAACAAGTGGTGGGTAAAACTTAAGGAAGCCATTAGGTCCTTTGCTGCCAACTTTAGCAAAAGACTCAACCTAGATTCTAGGGCAGCTAAAGCGACACTAGAGTCTAGATTAGATCAGGCGGTGGAGGAGGGGGATAGTGCTAGCGTCAATATAATTAAGGATCAGCTTGCTTACCTTACTGAAAAGGAGCACTAAGTTTTAGAGATTAGGGCTAGGTTAAAAAGAATGCCTCAGGAAACAACAAATATGGCTGCTGAACTGCGTGCAGAGGAGCTTAGGCAAGCAGCTGATAGGCACATCAGTCGTGTCACATTGCCAGACGGGCGTACCATGACCAAAAACCAGGGTGTGCTGGAGGCGTTTAGATCTCATTTCCAGGAGCTTTTTTCCATGGAACCCGGTATGTCATCTGAACAATTCGACACCTATTTGGCTGACTTTTCTCCTCTTTCGATGACCGAAGTGGCTAGGTGTGAAGGTGGCATAACAGAGGATGAAGTCATAGAAGCCTTGAAGTGTGTCGGTCTTAATAAGTCACTGGGGATCGATGGTCTGCCCTACAAATTTTATTTGAGGTTGTTGCACATCTTTGTCCCTTTGCTGACAGTTTTATTGAACTCATGGTTTAGGAACGGCTCAATCCCCAAGTACTTTACCATGGGTGTGATAAAGCTTGTTCATAAAAGCAAAGATGGTGGGGATGGGTTAGGTAATTTCCAGCCGTTAACGATGCTTAACGCTGAGTTAAAGATTTTGGCCAAGATTTTCGCAAATCGTCTGCAGCTTGTCTTGGCGCGTCTTATTAGCCCCGAGCAAATGTGTGCCG
Source organism: Euprymna scolopes (assembly GCF_053919585.1). Lineage (NCBI taxonomy): Eukaryota > Metazoa > Mollusca > Cephalopoda > Sepiida > Sepiolidae > Euprymna > Euprymna scolopes. Next base: position 35,437,409 of record NC_136527.1, read on the forward strand.
TTAAGGGCAGGACAATCCAGGATAACTTGCACATGATATGCCTGCTGATAGAAAAAGTCGACACTGAGGTCACGCTGATCAATTTAGATCAGTCCAAAGCCTTCAATATGGTTGACCATCAGTACTTGGGGGCTGTTTTGTCAGTGGCCGGTTTTGGCCCGCAATTTCGCTCATGGGTTCATCTTCTCTATGCTAACACTGCAGTGATGGTAGAAGTGAATGGGAAGAGGTCGAGACTCTTCAGTTTATCACGTTCAATTCGTCAAGGGTGCCCATTATCACCCATGCTATATGTGCTTGCGATCGAGCCATTTTTGCGCAGGCTAAGGGTGAATCTGGTCCTATGCGGAATCACTTTGCCAGGTGCGGATGCCCAAGTAAAGTACTCCGCCTTTGCCGACAATGTTACTGTGCTTGTAACGAGCAGTGCTGAGATTAGTGTCCTCGGTGTAGAAATCAGATTGTATGTAATGGTAACAGGGGCCAAAATTAACTGCAACAAGTCTTTGGGTTTGCGCATTGGTGCCTGGAGTGGTATGCCCCTTCAGGGGACCTTTAGTTGGTGCGACGGGTCTTGCAAGATACTCGGCGTCTGGTAGAAAAATTGGTCGGAGGTTCTGAAAGCGGTTTGGTCTACAGCTGGGCTGTGGATCAGTAGAAACCTTTCATTAAAAGGGAGAGCGGAGGTGTGTAATACCCACATCTATCCAATCTTTATTTATCGCCTATCAGTGCTCCCAATCCCGTCAGATACACTGCTATATTTGCAGAGGGCTCTTTTCAACTTTTTATGGCTTGGAAGGGCCCCTATGGTCTGTCGCAATGTCTGCTATCTACATCCTTCTGAAGGCAGTCTAGGTATGCCAAACGTGGAGATTCGGCTCCACACACTACGGCTCTACTACCTAAATTGAATGTGCACACAAGATAGGGAAAACGGTGGCCTCTAGGTGGCGGACACCAAGAAAGCCTTCCCAGCTTTGAGAGGAGTGCACCATTCCGAGGAGGAGGCACACAGGTTGCCCCAAGGCATCGCGAGTGCCGGCGAATGCTGGAGTTCCTCTTAAGAGGGAAGGAAAGCCTCTCAAACTCTCTGCTGTTGTCCCGAAAGGCATTATATCGAGTTTTAGTGAGGAGATCTGTAAAGGATGTTATCAGTGAGAGGCTCCCTTTGACGCAGGGGCAGTTCTTCTCAATCTGGCCCTAGGAGCCTGGGTCAGGATGCCTCACTAACGATGAGGCCTCCTTGACCTGGCTGGTAATTCGGGATGCTCTCTGGGTCGGTAAGAGAATTGTGACTAATATTGCTAGCAGTGATGAGAAATGTTATTTGGAGCACACGAATGAGAGTGATCTATGGATCTGAGGACTTCGCTCCCCTCAGCCTTATATGAATATTCCGTGATAATTTGAAGGCTTGTATCAAGGCCAAGAGAGTTAAACTCTCTTCGTCAGACTTTGTTGAAAGGTGGGTGTCAATTACACGTGTGTGTCGGGTGAGAGAAGCAAGTCTTGACTGGTTCTTGGATGTGCCTTAGGCAATTTTGGGTAGTAGAAACGAACAGCAGCTCTGACTCGTTTTTAGTCCAGAAGTCGAGAGTAGGTCACGGTTTAGACTAGAGTAGGACCATTTTTAGCCTTCTGTGTTCATAACCTAGCTAGTGTGTGATAGCGATCATTAGGCCCCGTTTCAAGTTTGTCCGATTTTTTTTTTAGCCCCATTACCCTCCCCAATTAGGTAACAGATCGCTTGATTCGCCAGAGATGCAGGTTCCCTTATGAAGTTTTTGTAAGAGGTGTGGTCAATAAAGTGTTCGGGCCCGCATCACTCTTTTGACTGGCGAAAATCGGTGTATCTGCCACAGTTTAACAACGGGGGGGGGGGCGTCTTTTGTTACTAACATTGTAAATATTTCATTTTTATTTTGTATATAAAATCTTTATTTTTCCAAACCCCCTTTTCTTATGGGTTTTAATTAGGTAACCATGGTATGATGTTCTTATGGTGATTGACAAATGATGTATACGCTGATGGATGTAGTATGAATGTGGTATTGTGGTGAAAGTAGAGTGAGAGTAGGAACTAGTTAGGTTAGATTAGTTAGCTTTAGACAGCAAAGACCGTCCTTTCCTCTCCTCCATGTTCGGCCTTGTGCCAAATTTTTCTGAATGTTTACTGTGTAAAATTTTCAGAAATAAATATTTTCATTCTTATTTTTTATGTTACTGTGGTTACAAGACCTGAGAAGAAGGTCGCGAAGAAGACTGTATTTTTTTCGCAACCTCACTTCAGTTATATGATTTTTTTTTTCAACAAAAAAGAAAGAGACAAAAAAAGAAACAACAAATAAATATGTTTCGTTTAATTTCGATGATAAAAATCTGAGAAAAATGGGGGGGGGGGCGTTTCGATTCATATTTACATTTCCGGTTCGATGTTTTGTTGTCTTAATTGGAATTCGTGGAAAATTATTTCCTTGAGCCGAATTACACCCATGGTAAGTAACCAGTCAAGATTATCGATTAACTTTAAGCTTTAATCTTTAAAGCACGTTAAAAAAAATAATCGGAAATCGATTAAAAAATATGATAAGCTTTCAAAACTATGTTCACCAATCAGTTTCCGCCATTAAATTGCACGTGCCACGAATTAGAGAATTAACACGATAAAAAAAAAGGAAATCTATAAAAAAAAAATATGATAAACTATGTTCACCAATATTTTCATTTTAAACTCTACAAGTACGGTTTGGTAAACTGCACAAGCATCAGATTAATTTTAGGCTTTATTGTTTCATACACAATTTAAAAAAAAACAAGACCTATAAATAAATAAATAAAAATACGAAAAGGCGGCTTTCAAAACTATCAGTTTCCGCCATTAAATTTGCACGTGCAACGAATTAGAGAATTAATAAAGATGAAATTTGTAATCTCCCATGTAAATATTAAAATGTTAAATAAAATAATACTAATTTTATCCGTGATATTCACCAAATAGATCGGCTCTATTTAGAAATAAAAACCTCTTCAATTTTGTTTTCTGCAAACTTCCTCTTCCGTTCGTCATCTTGAATGTTAACTTGAGCTTGTAAAGTCGATTGAAAAATCGTTTCCTTTATAAAAGCAGATAAAGTTAATCGGAAGCAGATTATAAAACAAAAACGTAAGTATTACTACATGGCGCACGTATGTGTATTTTTTATTTTCATCCTTTTTTCATCGGGTTATTATCGAATCGTCACTAATCTATCAGATTTTGTTTTCAATATTAAACATTTAAAAAAAAATGTAATTCGGTGCTTATGCACTTATTGAACCGTGCTATTTTTAAATAGTATTTTCGGTAAAAAAATAATAAATATGTAATTCGGTGCTATTTTTAAATAGTATTTTCGAGTTATTTTTTAAAACCTTTGTTTATCTTCTTCAAACTGCAATTAATAATTAATCTTTGTTATAATTTTGTTTGGTTTTAAGATTTACACAGTGTAATGATTAATTATATTATAACCATTTGTATATTAAATATGAAATACGGTTTTACTGAATATTCATTTGGTTACCTACGGAGTTCCATATTTTGTGCGGTAAAAAGAGACAAACAAATATGAGGGGGGAGGCTACAAAATGCTTAATATTTTTGCAATAATATTTTCAAATTGGTTTGAATCTGGCGATAAAATAGCTCACAAGAGTCATGTTTATATGAAAACTTTATATTTAAAAATGCCAACACAATTAATTAAAAGTCCATGTTGTAACGGAACATTTTTAAATAATGGAATTCTAAGCGTTTTAATCTTTTAAAAATTAATTAATGTTTGCAAAGTTTCTTTTTCTTGGCAGTTCAACTGGTTATAGTATATATTAATTCGAAAAAAATCGCTATTTTAAAAAAACAAAAAACATAATAATATTAAGTTTATATCAATTTTTTTAATTGCAACTTCAAGGTTAATTTTTGTTCAATATGTGTATTTAAATTTAAAAAAATAAATATTTTTACTTATTCGAACTCATAATAAATAGAAATCTCGATAGATTTAAATATATTTTGTTTGAATTTCGAAAAAATAAATATGGGAGGGGGACACACGGTAAAAAAATATTTCCCCTCGTATATTTTACGAAAATTGCATTTTATATGTAATTTCATTTTTAAATGGATAAGTCTCCAACATTTTACGAAAATCTGATCATTAGTTGATTTTGGCTAGATTTATTAAATACGGGTATGTTTTCGTGTTCGAAATGCTTACTACATGGGAACGTTATGTTAAAGTGCCAATTATGTAAACACGATTTTCGTCTTGCAATTTCATTATTTTCGTTCGATGAAAATTTTGTTTTTTAATTATTTCAAGTTTATTTTGCCCTTCTTTTAAATGGTACAAAAGTTATACTGATAATATTAATTTATAATAACGTTACATCGTGTTACATATAGGGGGTAATTCTGTGGTGACTTTTGGCAGTCCCTATCAAGCTAAATAAAAGTTTTACGATAATTATTTTTAATTTGTTAACTGAAAGTACAGAATAGTTACAAAACACCCCCTCTCCCCATGTTAAGAATGGCTTTCGAAATAACATTATTATTTCAGCACGGTGTCAAAAATTCCTCCAAAATTCTGATACACATAAAAAAGTACTCTCCCATCGTGGTTTTTTTTATTGTCATCTTTTTTTTTTTCAAAGAAGTCTAATGCTCAGTAATGTTCCAGATTATATATAAAAAAGAATTCAATATTTACCATTTGTAGGTGTACTCTGTTTCTAATACAACACTCTAGTAAATCGAACACCCATTTTGGAAACATCGACTTTTTTAACCAAATTTCAGGAATTAAGCCTTTTTTTAGGCTTTTTGATATGCAGTTATTGTTTTCTCATATTTTAAAAGTAAATGTTTGTATTCTCGTCGAGTGGTTTCAATATGAAGGATCGATGTATTAGAAACTGTGTACACATGTAAGTATACCAAAGAGTTTTCCTGTTAATTAATTAAATGCAGTTATCAAATTTTTTGTTCGTTTGTTTAAAGAATGCTGATAATTAAAGAAACTTATTATGTTGTATTTTTAAGTTCTTTCAAAAATATATTCAACAAACCTTACAAATAACTTTGACTAAATTAATACAGAATTGATAACATTTTTCTGAATTGATAACATTTTTCTTGATCTTTGTACTTTAATGTCCCTGTGTCTTTATTGAAGAAAACAAATAAAAAAACTTATCTAAAAAAATGCCCGCCTTACTAGGTGGCCATAAAGTGGGTGCTCATTTTACATTAAATTTATAATGATTCGTTTTCAGCACCCTTGAAAAACTTTAAAAAGTCGTCATTGTAAAGATTTGGGGGGGGGGAATATTTTTTACGTGGACTAAAACAATTTATCGTTTACTAAAAAAATGATAAATTTTTCAATGATTCATGTTTCAAGTAAAAAATGAATGCTCAATGTACGTATCGATGTGGTGCCCCCCTTGTGTATTTTTTATTGTCATCTTTAAAAAAAATCAATGGAGTTTTTTTTTTACATGGGGGTCACCACTTATCAAGGCCCGAAGGCCACTCGGGGATAAGGGTTATTGCATGTAAAGTAATCAATGAGATAGTATTGTAGTAATCATTAGTATTGGGGGTTTTGATAGAGTGACTTACTTAAGGGGGCGGTTTGTCAGGAGTTTGTTTATGTTGGACTTGAAGACGTCCAAGTTGTAGTCAGGTGGGAAACAGGCAAGCGACAGAGAATTCCACTGGCGTGCAGTTCTAAAAAATAAGCTTTGCTCATGGAATCTATATTTGATTTAGGCACAGATAAAGAGTGGGGAAAATTATTGACAGTAGTTTCAGCCAGACGGGTGTTTCTCGTGAAAGATTGCCGAGAGGAGATAGGCTGTTTTTAGCAGCTCCTGCCCAGATGTGGCAGCAGTACTCCATCCTTGGACGTACTTGGCATACAGATAGAGAATTGCATCAGTAGTGAGATTATTATCTACTGGTCACTAATCCGTCAGATTATCAAAAATAATCAATATTTACGATTTTTTAAGCTGTGTTCTGTTTCTCATACAACATTCTAGTAAATCGATCCCCCAGTTTGGAAACATCGACTTTTTTCAGCCAACTTTTACGAATTAAGCCGGGTTTTTTTAAGCCTTTTGTATATGTAGTTATGTTTTCTCTTTTCTTTAATTAAATGTTTGTATTCTCGTCTAGTGGTTTCAATATGAGGTATCGATGTATTAGAAACTTTGTACACACGTAAGTATACCAAAGAGTTTTCCTGTTAATTTATTTGAAAATGCAGTTATCAGGGTTCTGTTCGTTTGTTTAACGTTCTGATAATTAAAGAAACTTATGTTGTATTTTTAAGTGCTGTCTAAAATATATTCAACAAACCTTACAAATAACTTTGACTGAATTAAAAAAATAACTTAAATAAAATAATACTAATTTTTTTATCATTTTTATGTGAATCTTTTCCAAAAATATACACATGATCTTGTGACGTCATTAACTGATGCGAGCCACGGCGAACAGTTTTTTAAACTATTATCTACTGCAATTAAATTTAATAGGAATTATTTTACTTAAAGGTTAAATTATCGAAATGTAAAAAATATTCATCATTATCGTTCGAAATAATAAAATAAAATCTGTTTCTTTTTCAAGTTTTACTCCGATAAATTGTGTCATAATATTTGATTTTTTTGCATAAAAAATACTTGATTGGTTTACGTGATTTTTGGAATATGACATCTTCGTGCAGTGGCAGGTACATCATAAAGATTTTTAACGATTTTTCTTGAAAAAATTTTTTTATCGGTCCAATTAAATTATTTAAAAAAAAACAATAATATTAAATTTATATCAATTTTTTAATTACAACTTCAAGGTAAGTTTTTGTTGAATACGTATATTTAAATTAAAAAAAATATATATATTTACTTATTTGAACTCTTATGTTTCATAAGAAATAGAAATTTCGATAGATTTTAATATATTTTGTCCAAATTTCGAAGAAACTAAATATTTGGGGGGGGGGACACGCACTAAAATATTTCCCCCCGTATATTTTACAGAAAAAATAAATATTGGGGGGGCACACACTAAAATATTTCCCCTCGTATATTTTACAGAAAAAGCTAAATATTGGGGGCGGGGGGGGCACGCACTAAAATATTTCCCCTCGTATATTTTACAGAAAAAAACTAAATATTTGTGGGGAGGGGACACGCACTAAAATATTTCCCTTCGTATATTTTACAGAAAAAACTAAATATTTTTTTGGGGGGGGAGGAGACATGCACAAAATATTTCCCCTCGTATATTTTACAGAAAAAAATATTTGGGGAGGGACACACACTAAAATATTTCCCCTTGTATATTTTACAGTAAAAACTAAATATTTGGGGGGTGGGGTACACGCACTAAAATATTTCCCCTCATATTTTACAGAAAAAAATAAATATTTGGGGGGGGGACACACTAAAATATTTCCCCTCGTATATTTTACAGGAAAAAATAAATATTTGGGGGAAAGGGGACACGCACTAAAATATTTCCCCTCATATTTTACAGAAAAAAATAAATAATTGGGGGGGGGGGACACGCACTAAAATATTTCCCCTCGTATATTTTACAGAAAAAACTAAATATTTGCAGGGGGCACGCACTAAAATATTCCCCCTCATATATTTTACAGAAAAAAATAAATTTTTTTTTTTTTTGGGGGGGGGGGAGACACGCACTAAAATATTTCCCTTCGTATATTTTACAGTAAAAACTAAATATTTGGGGGGGTACACACACTAAAATATTTCCCCTCATATATTTTACAGAAAAAAATAAATATTTGGGGGGAGGGGGACACACACTAAAATATTTCCCCTCGTATATTTTACAGAAAAAACTAAATATTTGGGGGAAGGGGACACGCACTAAAATATTTACCCTCATATTTTACAGAAAAAACTAAATATTTTTTTTTGGGGGGGGGGACACGCACTAAAATATTTCACCTCGTATATTTTACAGAAAAAAAAATATTTGGGTTGGGGGACACACACTAAAATATTTATTTAAAATATAAGAAATTGCATTCGAAAATTTATAAGTATCGAAATTAAAAAAAGATCTGATCATTTGTTTATTTTTGCTAGATTTATTAAACATGGGTATGTTTTCACGTTTGGAATGCTTACTACATGGGAATGGACTTTTAAAGCACCAATTATTTAAACAATATTTTCATCTTGCAATTTTATTATTTTCGTTCGATGAAAAAATTAAAAATACAATTATTACTGATTTATTTTGCCCTTCTTTTAAATGGTACAAAAGTTCTATTGATAATATTAACTCATAATAAAATTACATCGTTTTACGTAGGGGGGGTAGTTCTGTGGTGAATTTTGGCTGTGCCTAATGAAAACTAAAAAAACAATGGTCAATGTCTAGAATCTTTCCAACTCCAAAAATTCTTTACAATGATGACTTTTATAGGTTTTCCAGGGTACTGAAGAAGTGACGCAGAGAATTAGTTTACATGATATGATGAAATTAATTTTTCAAAAAGTGGGGATCACTTTTTTCTTTATAAATTTAATGTAAAACGAGCACCAACTTTCTGGCCACATGGTGATATTTTGGGGAGGGGCTAGGGGGGAGGGGCGTTTTGGTAAATTGTTACTTCCTTTCATTTCTTAATCACCTTTAACATGACGACTTCTATAGGTTTTCGGGTAGGCTGAAAATGAATATCGCATTTTAAATTGCCGCAAACAAGTAGTTTTATGAATATTAAACAAAGTAAGTCTTTATGTCATCAGTTGTGGTCACCATCCATAACATAAGGAATTACATTGCTTAATCTTCGGAAAATTGTTACTGTCTTGTTAACTCAATTTTTTTCTTTCCAAGAATAAGTTTCTTTTTCCTTTTGTTAAATGTCTTAATATGGGGAGCACCTGATGCATGGTGAATATCATCTGATAATTTAAAATTAACATCGGTAGATGACACTTGATGACTTCCATGTTCGAGTTTATAAACAAGAAAAAATTGTTTCTTTCTTATAATCTTCCTTTTCCTTAACTCATTCCTAAAGCTTCATATACCCTGTCAAAATGATTAGCCAAAATCATGTTCCAAAGTGTCACATATGGATCGAACCCCAAGAAAGGAATATTTCTTTAAAAACAGAAAATAGATCTTACCCAACCTAAATAATTCCCTCTCACTGGTTTCTCTTCCCACTTCAAAACTCAGAACCAACTCTCGTCCGTTTTGAATGGATCCTATTATTGTCTTTGACATCCACAATAAATGCAAATAGGAAATAACTTGTGGCCAAATTATTTGGACTTTTCGATGATATACTATGTGTCATGACTCTTCGGTCCATCAATGGCTTTTCCCATTGATGTTGACTTCTCTAAATTAGAATATCAGATTGTTCTTGATGATACAGCAGATAATTTGTGTCCAAATTATTTGCAATTTTTAATGTCACGCTATACGTCATGACTCTACAATCCATTAACGGCTTCTTCCGTTGATGTTGACTCCTCAATATTGGGATATAAGCTTGTTCTGTGGCTCAATTGCTATCCAACTCATTGGACTTCCTTTATCGACGTTGCTCGCAAATGTTCCCCATGCACCTTTTGGTGGTTCTTATAATAAACCAGATCTCCAATCTTAAAATCTACTGACTTTATTTTCTTATCCTTGTTCTCTATCAGTTTTTTCATAACTTCCTGAATGTTATTCCTTACCAAAGTAAAAGATCGATGCATCTCTTTTAGAGTGATCTCATGTTGCTCATCACCATAGTATACTCTACAAGGCATTAATATCTAATGGCAGGATCACATCTCTGTTGTTAACCAAGAAGCATGTTGATAATTTTTGTCGTTTCACTCACATGGAATGTGACAGCTGCCAACAACGGCTAACGATGGATACTGTTGCCACATCTGGGCAGGAGCTGCTAGAAGCAGCTTATCCTGCCTTGACAGAGTTCAAAATAGACTTCGCCATAGCTTAATGGGGGATGCACTTTCTCTTCCCTGCAATCTCTTTCCCACGGAAGAGACATTGTGAGCCTGCTTCTGCTTTATTTTTATTTTCCTGGCAAATGCTCAGCTGAGCTTCAATCTATGGTCCCCCCTTGCCAAACTTTCACAAAAAAACACTCGTCTAGTCAAAACCACTATCAATAATTTCCCACACTCTTTATCTGTGCCTAAACCTAAATACAGATTCCATGGATAAAGCTTCTTTCTTAGAACTGTATGTCTGTGGAACTCTCTTCCGATTGCCTGCTTTCCAGCTGACTACAATCTGATTGTCTTCAAGTCCAATGTAAACAAGTTCTTGATACATCGTCCCCCTAAGCAATCCAATTTACACTACTTCCTGTGTAAAAAATATTTTTTTTTTTAAATATCCCATGACAACTTCTGTTTCTGCTCTTTTTTACTTAACTGTCATGCATCATCCTATGAAATCTTTCTACTTCATTCTTTGTATGGTGATAAAATGATGTGGTCACATGATGTATGTTGAGGTCCTTGAATGCCTTCTTCATCACTTTGTTAATATTTTCTGGCCCATTGTCTGTTAGCAGCTGGGGGTGGTGCCCCGAATCTGAGGAGAATTTCATCCAACAACAGATGCAACACCAGTCAACCACTGCACATATCGATAAAAGTCACTATGGTTTTCAAAAGTGTCTTTGGATAGGGCCCCAAAATATCCAATGCCAGTTTTATGAAAGGAATTATTTTTGCTTAATGACATGAAATGTTTTTTCCACAACCATTATTGTCACTCTTTTTTAAGATGCGTCGGTACATATAACCTTATGAATAATTTGTTGTTGTGTTGGGACAAGTAATACACTAACTTGTCCATCACGATGAACTTTTTTGTTCTGCATCCGCATCTTTAAACCTAAATATTTCATTATGTGACTTTTGATCTCTAATATATTAAAAACCAAATATATTATTTATAAAATTATGTGCTTAAAACTCTTAAACTTAAAATATACAATGCACATTATTATTTATAAAATTATGTGCTTAAAACTCTTAAAATATATAATTTACATTATTATTCATAAATTTATTTCTTTAAAACTCTTAAAACATATAATGTACATTATTATTTATAAATGTATTTGTTTAAAACTCTTAAAATATATAATGTACATTATTATATATAAATTTATTTGTTTAAAACTTAAAATATATAATGTACATTATTATTCATAAATTTATTTGCTTAAAACTCTTAAAATATATAATGTACATTATTATTTATAAATTTATTTGTTTAAAACTCTTAAAATATATAATGTACATTATTATTCATAAATTTATTTGCTTAAAACTCTTAAAATATATAATGTCCAACTATTAAGCCTACCTAATATAGTATTTAACACGATATAGGAACCATTAATAACAAATAACACAGACACACATTTATATATATATATATATATATATATATATATATATATATATATATATATAGTAAAAACTGTCTATACATCCATATATATATATGATACATAGTAATAAATACTGATAACATCTAGAAACAAAATAGTTCCTCAAATTCTTACTAGGATTGCCTGGTAGGAACCATTGTGCTATGACATGTTTCTATGGTTATATTTGCTTGCTATGATCCGTGGTGCTATGGTTAGATTACTTGGTAACATTTAGTTGTAAGTCACATACTCCTGAACGTTGAAGTTTCAATCCTCAGTGAGATTGAAAATAGAATTAAAATTTACTTAATAAGTTTTATCCAGTCATCGCTACCAATACGAGAGTATGCTAATCTTATATATTAAAAAAGAGTTTCAATTCAGAATTATGTAAAGATTTCTAAGTTCAAAATAAAATTTCCCAAGTTCGAAAATATATACCTGAATAAGATCAGAAGTGAAATAGAAAAGTTGTGAAAATAACACCCAAGATGAGAAAATTATTCTGAAGAATCCAAATAATATGAATAATCAATGCTCATCTCTAAAATGAAAAAAGTAATTATTTTTAGTTAAATACTTAAAAATAAAAACACATTAATTTTCTTAACAAACCAGTATTGAATAAAACTATACTCATTTTTAATTTCAATCCTAATAGATGTTTCGGATATTTTTAATAAAAATCAGCATAATAAATTAAATTTTCCAACATGAAATGTACTTTTTCAAATGTATTTTATACTTTCAGAATTTGCAACAATGATAAGGAATTCATCAATGGACAAGAAGTGCCTTTCTTCATTGCTGATATTAAAATCCTTAAAATAATTATAAATTTCTTCATATAAATTTTCCAAAGTTCTCTATCATCATACATTTCATTGCATATACTTTTTCTGAAATAATGCAAGCAAACATGAAAGCCAAAGCACATTCTTGTGAACTTTGTGGTTTTTCTTTTGCATGGAAGTCACATTTGTTGAGTCATATGCTAATACATACGGGAGAGAAACCACATTCTTGTAAAGTATGTGGTTCTTCTTTTGCACAGAAGTCACATTTGTTGCGTCATGTGAAAATGCATACGGAATACAAACCACATTCTTGTGAAGTATGTGGATATTCTTTTGCATGGAAGTCAAGTTTGTTGCGTCATATGCTTACACATACGGGAGAGAAACCACATTCTTGTGAAGTATGTGGATATTCTTTTGCATGTAAGTCAAATTTGATGAGTCATATGAAAACACATACGGGAGAGAAACCACATTCTTGTGAAGTATGTGGTTCTTCTTTTGCACTTAAGTCAAGTTTGTTGAGTCATATGAAAACACATACGGGAGAGAAACCACATTCTTGTAAAGTATGTGGTTCTTCTTTTACATGGAAGTCAAGTTTGTTGAGTCATATAAAAACACATACAGGAGAGAAACTATATTCTTGTGAAGTATGTGGTTTTTCTTTTGCACAGAAGTCAACTTTGTTTAGTCATATAAAAACACATACGGGAGAGAAACCACATTCTTGTGAAGTATGTGGTTCTTCTTTTGCACAGAGGTCAAATTTGTTGAGTCATATTAAAACACATACGGGAGAGAAACCATATTCTTGTGAAGTATGTGGTTCTTCTTTTGCACAGAAGTCAAATTTGATAAGGCATACAAAAACACATACGGGAGAGAAGCAACATTCTTGTAAAGTATGTGGTACTTCATTTAAATTGAAGTCAGTTCTCTTGCGTCATATGAAAATACATACAGGGTGTCCCTAATTATGCTGAACTTAACAGAGCAGAGAAGGTAAAAATAAAATACCAAGGACTTACGTATGTACAACATGGAACAATATCTGATGATCTTCCAAAATCAATATATCAAAATGTTATACCAGCCTAACACAACAAGAACCAGCAGAACAGCGTCTATCAGGAAACTGGCCAACCATTTTGCACAAGACTTTCTTACAAATATGATAGGATCAGAAAACAAATCTGTTACAGAAATCACACAAAATAGTTAAAAATACTTCACAACTTGCATTTCAGAACATCGGAAATATGGGCCAAATGTGACCAGTCTTTTATGGATTTATTAGCGAGGGGTACCCGGCGTTGCCCAGGTGTTTGGAGGTGTGTCTGGTTTTGGGTAAATCAAAACTCCGGGGGGATGGGGTTAAAATAAAAAAATGTTTTGGTAGGTAAGTATGAGGATCGAACTGGAACCCTTGAGGCAAAATTGGAAATTAAAGTGTGAAAAGAACCGTGCGAGATTTGCACCACCGCGACATACCAACGGAAACGCGTTTGAATTTATTTAATTACCTAGATTTGGCAGGTACACGTTTTAATGACTTAAATAGGTCAACTGTTGACTGCAGAGTAAGATTTCATTTACTGCGGAATGCATGGGTAGGAGGAAACCGGGAAAATGCCGCCAAAATTAATTATAGGAAAAGGCTTAATCCACATGTGGTGAGCGAAAACTATTGAATATTTATCTTCCTGAAGTCGAACAAATTAAATAGACAGGCGAGCTCCCTTGTTAAGTCTGAGATATTACCATTTATGCGTGATATAAA